>NC_042984.1:41267610-41460110 GCF_901001165.1 Salmo trutta | reverse complement strand
CACTTGTAACATTGTGTGGTGATTTCAGAGGTGGCACTACAGGTGGTGGAGGAAAATAGTCTTCCTGGGGCCCAGAGTTTTTCCTGATCTGGTATTAGCCAAGGTGAATTCCTTACCCTAGGTGTAGGGTATGACATAGTAATAAATCAGATATTAAACACAGTTTTATATGGGCTAAGATGGGACCAGATTCTTTTTCTAATCAGGTCATATGGTTTTAAATCTCCTGGCACTAGGGAGGATGAAAACATTAAAAACCCCTTACACAGACAAAGAGACAACAACTGCGATTAGGCAATAAAACTGACAGGGCTGAGCTCGCTGTATGCAGGGTTGCATTGTGTAGGCCAGGGGTGTCAAATTCATTCCGTGGAGGGCCTAATGTCTGCAGGTTTTATCATTGGTAGATTCTCATATATTAAAATAGCATATGTATGCTATTTTAATATATGAGAATTAACCAATGATATCAGGCCACACCCGGCCATGATTACAGACACCTGTGTGTCTTTTGACACTATATAAATGAGTCATCCCGCAGTGTTGGTCATTATACCCTGATGAAGACAGCTTGTCTGTCCAAACGTTGGACATTAATATTTTTGCATCTGAGCTCCTAGAGCGTGCGGCTCTCCTTTATATTTGAATTGATTAAAAATGAAACCTGGTGTGTTGTAATGTTGTAAGTAAAGCATACTGTACTTTTATATTCGTATGAGAGGGTAAATCATCATTTTTGTTAAGCTAATGCAACTTGATGAAGACATGCTGTTAGCAACTCTGTGCTTTTGTCTTGAAGCTAAAATGTATTGAGTGTAGCCTACAGACAAGAAAATAAACCCTTTGTCTGACCATGCTTGTAAATTGTTGCATTATTCAAGAGTGTAATATGGTTTGGTTGAATTATTCAATAGTGTAATATGTTTTAGAAGAAACGCTTGTCATTGTTGAATAGTTTGTGCTTACTGGCTAGTGGCTACTGTGATTTTTACTATCAATTTGAGCTGAGGATCAAGAATGCCTCGTAGAAATCACTTTCGCCACTGCGCTCTTCAGGTTCTCCTTCATATCTCATAGTGAGAATAGGGTCCTAGCTGTTATTGGCAGAGATTTATTTTCTTTCTTATTCATCTACTAACCATTTTACCGCCTGGTGATGTCACCCGGCGGGCCAAAACGTAATCCCATCAAAACAGGCTGAATTGTCCGTCTTTCTTTTCAAATGGCTCTTACACTAAAATGGCATTATCATCATTTTCTAAATGTCACAGCATTATTCCAACCTCATAGTGTGGAAGTGTATATAAAACACAGGAAATCACATTTTTGAATGCACTGAGCCTTTAACTACTGTAAAGTGGTTGACACATGTCCTGGACTGGTGAGGTAAGCGTGTGTGTGTGTGTGCGCTCGTGTTTGCGTGCTCCCATGTGTGCATGTGTGTGTGTTTGTTTGCGAGCACGCATGTGTCTGCATGTGCACGGCGAGGGCGGCGCCAGGTCCGTTGGAATGCACCCAAGTGTGAAATGAAATGCATTATGGGCCTGCCAGGCAGCTTGGTGCTGTGGGAGGAGTCCCTCTGGCAACACTCGGGGCAGACTTCCCACTTTTTTTCACTCCCTCTCTTTATACATCTTTTATTATATAGTTAAATAGTACTTTTTCTTCTCTCCTATCCAATCCCCCTCTGCTTTCTCTCGCTGGTATCTGTGTCTCACTTTACTTTGGTGAATTTGAAGATGATTTGAAAGGTGACAGTCTCTTCATGACTGGGGATGCTTCACTGACCAAAATTAAAGTCTAAAGTTAAACATTAGATAATAATGGACTCTTCTATTTTTGTGAGTGATTCATCTCATAGGGTATATTTGTGTTACATTTTTTAACTCCCTTGACAAGTTCTAAATATAAAGACGTATAAACATCTAACTTGTGTTACATAAGATGTGAACCCAGTCCCCTAGGACACCTAATGGTCATGAACTGTGTAGCCATTTTAAAAGAGCTGCTCCGTTACATAATGACACCATGATTTACTTCACCCTCTGGTGATAGTGTCACCTCTACCCAAACAGGAAGTCTTGCTTTGTTTTTAAATGTCGCTGTGGTGAGGTCATTTCCTGTCTGTCCACCAGCCAGTCGGCCGGCCGGCGACATTCAAACCCACACTTGTTTTGTTTTAAAAGGAAGACAGGCGGAGAGAAAAAAAAGATTCAACTCAACTCAAATCCCAGATGTTTCCAAGAACGTGTAGCCAACAGGATCATGCACCGCCCCTCTAACCACTCCCCCTTCCCCCAAAACCCCCATAACCCCCGAACATCAGTTACCCTCTGATGACATCACAGTCAAGTGTAAGTAATCAGAGGACACAGAGCAGCCTGTGTGAGACAGACACAGTGGCGGCCACAGGCGGACTCTCGTGTCTATTTTAGTACATTAGAACGCTTGAGGACACAAACAACAAGACGCTACTGTATGTGATGGACACACAGCCGAGAACCATGTTGCATATTTACTGCAGAAAACCTCTATCTCTTTCTCGCTTTCTCCCTCAGCAATTTCTCTCTCCTCTCTCACTCCTCAATGTATTCCCACTTCTACCTTCTCCTCCTCCGGCTTCTCTCCCTCCCCTCTTCTCTCTCTCCCGCCTCTCTTTCTCTCTGCCTTCCCGGTGTTTTATCATTTCTCTCTGCAGCTGCCCAGTCAGCTCAGAGAGTGCGTACAGGGACAGCTGGGCTGCAGAGAAAGACAGAGTGAAAGTAGGTAAGAAAGAGAGAGAGAGAGGGGAAGAGAGAAAAGACACAGAGAGAGAGAGACCGCAATTTCTCTCTCTCACAAATACCAAACCCACAACCAATATATTGTAGTGTTATTTCAAGAATAATATAACAAAAAAATATATATATAATGATTCTTTCAAACAAACATTTATTTGTGGACTATATGACAAACAGGAGGCAATGAGATCTCAGCTGAACGGGCTACATAGTTGGAACCCCCCGTACCCCAAAACCCCCTAAAAATCCACTCAGAATCACTTTTCATTTATTTTTCTCTTCCTTTCATTTCCTTTTTCAAAACGAGTATGTACAAACAAATGTTCAAGTGTCTCTAGAAAGGGAGAGCGCTACATACTTCAACAGTCAGCTCAGCGCTACTGTAGACATTCAGCTTTATTCTCTACGCGAGGATAGAAAGAGTACAAATTATACCTCAATGTATTCTTTTCAAGTTACAATACACGTGATTCTTTTTTTAATTTTTTTTCGTTTTCAGTCATTGCGTTCTTCTTTTACCAAGAGTCAATGTATTAAAAAGAAAGAAAATATATCAAGCGAATATACAGGCAATCTTTCAGTAATAATTTAGCTAATATTATTAACAGCATAAGCTAAGAATTCATGTACATATTGCTAGGCATTGTGACGTGACAGTGGACAGTGTGGATGGGGAGGTGACATTCAGTTTGCTTTAGGACAGATGAACAATGACAAAGGTATGGTACAGTGGCATTGCCCTCTCATGCCTAGCAGTACCGCTCTCCAATTGGACTGTTGCTTTAGAATGTACCAAGGCTCTCTCCTATCATTGGCTACCTGCCGTGTGACCAGCTACTGTTACCTGAGGGGGAGGAGCCTGACATACGAGCCTGCCAGACAGGTAGAAAGGCTATATTAGACCGAAACAACTTCAAAAACACAAGAGGAAAGACCTTTACTGTAAACATAAAATCCTGAAGTGTATTAAGAAGAAGCATAGCATCATATTTTCAGTTCCCTTTAAATTGACATAATTCAGGACTTTACATTTCGATTCACTTCCATGTGCTCTGTTAATTGTTTTGGGAAAGGAGAAGAGCAAAGTGGTCTTTGATACTGTAAAACACTTTAGTATGTTTTGATGACAATGAGATGGCAGAGCCTTGCAGAGTAAGCCTATAACCCTGACACTAACCTGACTGTACACAGTCTGTATCTATCAGGACCAGGGGGACTTTAGGTAACTAGGCGAGCGCAGTTGTCAGAAGAGCTGCTGCTCACCAAGACAACTTTATTTTCCAAAGGCACTCTAGTGACCTTATTAATGACAACACAAAAAAAACATGGTGGGCCTCGGGCAGGTAGGTAGGTACTGCGTTTAGTTCTTCCAGGTCCTGTTTGTGAGGAGGGCAGGTAGGTAGGTACTGCGTTTAGTTCTTCCAGGTCCTGTTTGTGAGGAGGGCAGGGAGGTAGCAGAGGACGGGTTTGGCAGCAGCGTCTATCAAAGGCAGGAGGAACCAGACCAGTTAGTCTGTCTGTGTGGACTGGAATCATGCTCGTCAGTGGTTGGATGGCTGGGCCTGGGAAAGACTGTGGGTCTGAACCACAAGGTCATTTAAAGACTTAATACTAAAGCCTTCTACTATAATGCCCTGTTCTTAGAACCAGAAGAGCAACACAAACAAAAGAGCATGTTAACTTAGCTTCTGGAGAGAAAGGGGGGGGGGAGTGGTGAGAGAGAGCAAGAAAGAGTTAGAGAGCAAGAAAGAGGGGGTAGAGCGAGAGAGGTGTGGAAGAGAGAGAGAGAGGGGGGGAAGACAGAACGAGAGAGAGCGAGAGAGAGGGGAAGAGAGAGAGAGAGCGAGAGAGAGAGAGAGGGGGGAAGAGAGAGAATGAGAGAGAGCGAGATGGGGTGGGGGTGGGGGGTTATGTGCGTGTTACACATTCATTGAGGCTCTCGGGGGTAGTGGCCAAATCAGTGTTTTTATGACAGTGACATGCTCATCTTTAAGGCACCTGCCAGGGACTGACTCCTAACCAATAGCCATTTATATAGAATACTGTGTGCCACTGCCAATTTGGCAAAAACTGAGCCTTTTCTCTTACCTAAAAGCCTTGTAAAAAGCTCTTTTTAAAATTAGGGAAGAATCTGCACTATTAGTTAAGCACCATTGCAATCCGAGAGAAAAAACAAACAGATATAAACATTTATATATATATATATGAAAAAAATACAAATAATTTACTTCTCTGAAAAAAGTTCCTTGGTATCAAAAGAACGTAAACCATTCGCTCTCTCTCCGCGTGCTTTTAAGAGTTGGTGACGACTTGTTACTTCTGAATGACGTGTACATAAGATTATACTGTGTATCCACCTTGTGTCTAAAATAATTATAAGAACAACAATCTGGGGTTCTAGTTGTTAAATGCCGTTTGGTGCGAGCTGACCTAGTCTAAACAGGCACTTCAAAGTCAACACTACAACAGTCACCATAGTAACAGGCTGACTGACAGCTACCAGACCTTAAAGGGACACTCCAAAATGGAAGGAATCAATCAAATATAACTAGACAATTTCTCAGTCTCTCTCGTCTCGGATTTCATTTCAAGGTACAAATACCCCTCTTCACAGCCAAGGCTTTTGTCGTCCCCCCCCCATTTTAAAAATAATATTGTTTTTTCATGAAACATATTAGACAAACGATCTGAAGAATTGAGTGATGAGAAAGTGACGAGCTAACCTTCTGTAGAGGACGTTGTTACACAGAGCAGGAGGAAAGAGGTCAGGAACACACCGACAGTCAATGAAAGAGAAACACACACACAATTTAACAGATTGTGCGTGTGTCATTGGAATTGTAACTTAACAAAGGAATGCATTTTGTCTCAAAATGGGACAAGGAGTTTGGGGTTTTTTTCCTGGCAGGGAGTTATCTTTACAGCTGGGTTTACATTGAGTATAGTTCCTCCTATACTCATACAGCCTACAGTACAGTACACACCCCTCATAGTCCTAACCACCATATTATCATTGTGTGCCAACAGCAGGCGGATGACAAACCTTCAAACAACCTTTAGAAAACATAGGATCATATCATACGTGGCATATCATAACAACGTCAATGTCCTAACCCTACATCGGATTCAAGTCTTTTGGAAAAACATCAGGCAGTTGTCGTAAAAAAAAACAAAAATGAAGGAACGTTGAACGTTTTTTGATGGTTGACAATGGCAAGAGGTGGTAATTCAATAGTCCAGGATGTTTTCCCCTGTGCAATTCCGGGTAAAGTAGAGTGCTGAGGGTTCTGACATGATAGAAATCCCCACACTGTCCAAAATGGCACCCTATTCCCTAAATACTGCACTATATAGGGAGTAGTGTGTGAAGTGGGGTTGTCCTGCTGGTAGTTGATATTGGATATGGTGGTCAGAGAGGAATCCTAGGAGATTGTGGTCTTCCTTTGTCCTTGGCATTAGAATGTTCTGCTTGGGTTTTAGTTCCAATTCTAGACATCTGTGTATGTGCGTGCACGTGTGTGACAGTGATTCTGTGTGGCAGTTTGTGGGGAATTGTGTGTATGTACATTATGCATGTGGCAGTGTGTTTGTGTGGCGGTTTGCAGGTGTATATATATGTATGTATGTATGTATGTATGTATGTATGTATGTATGTATGTATGTATGTATGTATGTATGTATGTATGTATGTATGTATGTATGTATGTATGTATGTATGTATGTATGTATGTATATATGTGTAGCCAAGATGCTTGTGTGTGTGTACGTTTTGTGACAGTACTGTAGCCTATGTGGCAGTGTGTTGGCGAGGCAGCATGCATGTTCGTGTGTGTGTGTGTGTGGCAGTGTGAGCTTCCGTGCTCTCTCTGATCCATCACTCATTGCTTGGATCCAATCTCTCCTCTGTTGCCGTTGGAGACTCCTGGGAGAGGTGGATGCAGAGGCCCGGTGAATGGCGTGTGGCCGAGCGGGAGGGCCGGACGAAGCAGGAAGTCAGAGCCTGGGAGGTGCAATCACACACTGCATCCTGGGACAGGAAGGAGACAGTAAATAGTTACGTTATAATCCAATCCAATGAAAGACGAAGCTGTTTAAATAATACGCTTGGATATGATGTCCTGTGTGTGTGGGGGTGTGTGTGCGTGCGCACGTTCATGTGTATACCCGTCTCTGCGTGAGTGTGTGTGTGTGCGCCTGTCTCTCTGTGCGTGAGTGCGCATGTGTATCTGTGTGTGGGACCTACCTCAATGCTAGAGCTCATGGTCAGGTCCCTGGCGGTGGGGTCCTTGGCGGTGGGGTCCCTGGCGGTGGGATCCCTGGCGGTGGGGTCCCTGGCGGTGGGGTCCCTGGTGGTGGGATCCCTGGCGGTGGGGTCCCTGGTGGTGGGGTCCCTGGCGGTGGCCCCAAGCTCCTCCCTGGGCATCTGTCTCATGAACCTCTTGTTGACGATCTTGGTGACACTGTCATTCCCCACCAGCGAGGCCCCGGAGAGGCACTCTGGCTTAGGCTCATCCATGGCCCCCACCTCCCTCTGCCCTCTCTCCCCTCCCCCAGGCATGGGCGTCCCGGTCCGACCGCATACATTCCTGAAGAATTCCTGGAAGGGACCGTATTTCTGGGCTCCGGTGTCAGGGCCAGGTCCAGAGGGCTTCCCTGCTGCCTGGCGGGCTGGGCTGACCCCCGGTTCACTCTTCCATAGTGACTCCATGCTGCCTGAGTGCTCCACCACACTGAACAGGCTTGACAGACCGTCGTTGAGGCCACTGAGCACGGGGCTGTCCCTGGTGGTGGTGGAGCGGGCCCAGGCCGAGCCACTGGAGGTCGAGGAGCGCTGGTGCAGGTTCCACAGGCTGCGATCCCGGGAGGAAGCCGAGGATGACCCCCCTCCGTCCAACTTGGAGGAGGAGGCGGAGATGCGGCGCTGAAGCTTGGGGGAGCCGTACTTGGGCGAGCAGCAGGGCCTGTCGATGCGGCTGTGCACCTTATCCAGGGACGAGGAGATGTGGCGTGAGCGGGCCGAGGCCAGTGAGGACGAGGGCCGGGGGGACCAGGAGGACTTGGTGTGGAGGCCCCCCATCCCCCGAGACCCGAGCCCGTCCGTCTGCAGTCCCACACTCACAAACTGGGCCGTCTGGGTGGAGCGGCTAGACACCCCCACCGTCTGGCTGCCCGCGTCCTTGCTGCACTTCCTCTCGACAGAGCTGGAGCGGATGGCCTGGCGCACGCAGTTGGTCATCTCCTTCATGTCGTCCGAGAGGTTGGCAGAGATCTCCAGGCCGTGGAAGGGCGCCACCCCCGCCCCACCGCTGCTATTCTCCAGAAGGTCCCTGTGCTGCTTGGACAGAGAGCTCAGCCACTGGTCGTAGGACGAAGAGGAGGAGGCAAAGGAGGAGGAGGAAGGCTGGCCCTCCGGGGCCCCAGCGTCTGACGGAGTTGAAGCCCGGGACAGGTGGCCTTGCTGGGCTTGAGGTGTGTCCCGCTTCTCCTTGGCCAGCCGGCTCTCCATACGGCGCATGGTAGGGGGGCTGTAGTAGATGCGGATGCCGGTCTTGTCGGGGGCCGTGTAGCTCCTCTGGATGCTCCCCAGGCCCAGGAAACTGCTGGGGGAGCTGGGGCAGTCCCACGTCTTGAAGGGGGCATTACCCTGCTCCATCATAGCCACCTCATTGGTCAGGTACTTCCAGTTCTTCCTGGATAAATCACCCAGGTCTGTGTGGGCTAGAAGGGGAGGGGCCTGGGTGTTGGGCTGGTCCTTCTCTCCCTCCTCATTGGTTGTCCCATTGACCTCCTGACCCGGAAGGAAAGGACAGGCCTCCAGCAGACCCTCCAACTCTGGCATGGACGGGATGGATTTGGTCCTGGGAGGAGAAAAATGACATCACTAAACATTTTTCATGATAACTGAAATGTCGATTTTTGTATACATTCAAAGCCAATGTTACCTTGGTAAATTGCTTCCATTTGTAACAGCGTCTGTTGCAGTTTCCCTTTCGGAGGTGGTTTTGTCGTGCAGAGACTGTAAGGGAGAGAAACAAGGAGAGGCTGTTAGGTTTTCTAGGTAGTGTTTAATGGAGGACATGATGAGGATGTGGGCATCATGAAGGAGATACAGTATCTCTCCCTGACAGAGGGCTCGCTGTCCATGTAGTGACGCTGACTCAGGACCGTTCAGCTCACACACACACTAAACCATTTCCTCTCAGAGGGGAGGGAGGAAAGAGGAGAGGGGGAAGGAGAGAGGAGAGGAGGGGAGAGAGGAAGGAAGAAGAGGGTTCATTGGAATCCTACAGTACATGACTGCTGTCTACTTCATGAAGGAAAGGAAACAACTTGTTTTTTTTAAACAGGTTTTCTTTTCAGGGCATTTTGAAGCACAGCAAACAGAAGCAACAGTAGTGCTGCGACAGATTGGAGAAAATAGTAGAGAGAGAAGTAGGCGTCTGTCTGAAATAATGACATGTCCTCTTGTGTGCTTGGCCTCAGTGCTACGTTTCCTGCCACAAGAGAGAGAGAGAGAGAGAGAGAGAGAGAGAGAGACCTATTTTCCAAGACCAGCCAGTCAGTTTGGGATAGACTGGATGACAGCCAGGCAGACACAGGTAATGAGGCTGGGCTGGTAGTAGGGCCAGTCAGACTATACTGTGCACACACACACACACACACACAAGCCTCTAGTGAGGTTAGACCGCACAGCAGACACACTCCTGTAATGCATACAAGCCCACAATTTCCTACCCGTGACAACCTCCCATTCCACCCCATCAAAATACCACCCCGAGGAAGGAAAATGAGGATAGTCATTAGATGTCACAAGGATAGCCAGTGTCACTCTCAATACCCATGGCTAAGTGTCACTCAATATACATGGCTAAGCCAGACTACTAGACTATGCTAGAATAGAACAGAGTAGAGTAGAAGCTCTGAGGTGCAAAGAAATGGAGTTACCATCTTGTTCTGTAGCCTCTGCTCCCACAGGCCTCTCTCCTGACTGAAGTGTTCCAGGAGCTCCAGCTTCTCACGGCTCCAGTTCCTCTCTCCCATCTGCAGCTGCTTGGTCAGGTCCATGACTGCGGCGTACGAGTCGGCCAGGAGGTGCGGGTACTCCTCACACTCCCTCTTCAGGGCCATCTTCAGGTCGGGAGGTCCTTGGAGGTCCTTCTCTCCCCCGGCCAGCACAGCTTGGCCCAACTTGCTCTCCAGCTGGAAGGGGGTGACAGAGAGAGTGGACTGGGTGAGGTTAATGAACATGACGAATTATGAGAGATGTAGTGCGATTGGTGCACAAGTTCTTGTTCAATGCATTTCTGAACAGCTGATGAAATACCCAATTGCAGAAAAACTTCCTGAATCCCACTCTCTCTCACTGATTTACACAATTTTTCTTTCTTCCTGTCTTGTCTCTGAGAACAACTGTTAGTATGTATCTGAATTAGTGATGTGAGGGTTGAGGGTCGTGACATTATGTGGATGAAGGGCGTTGGGTGGCGGGCGGGTTGACTAAAGAGAAGACAATGCATAAAGAAATCTACAGTGAGGGAAAAAGTATTTGATCCCCTGCTGATTTTGTACGTTTGCCCACTGACAAAGAAATGATCAGTCTATAATTTTAATGGTAGGTTTATTTGAACAGTGAGAGACAGAATAACAACAAAAAAATCCAGAAAAACGCATGTCAACATTTTTATAAATTGATTTGCATTTTAATGAGGGAAATAGGTATTTGACCCCTCTGCAAAACATGACTTACTTGGTGGCAAAACCCTCGTTGGCAATCACAGAGGTCAGACGTTTCTTGTAGTTGGCCACCAGGTTTGCACACATCTCAGGAGGGATTTTGTCCCACTCCTCTTTGCAGATCTTCTCCAAGTCATTAAGGTTTCGAGGCTGACGTTTGGCAACTCGAACCTTCAGCTCCCTCCACAGATTTTCTATGGGCTTAAGGTCTGGAGACTGGCTAGGCCACTCCTTGACCTTAATGTGCTTCTTCTTGAGCCACTCCTTTGTTGCCTTGGCCGTGTGTTTTGGGTCATTGTCATGCTGGAATACCCATCCACGACCCATTTTCAATGCCCTGGCTGAGGGAAGGAGGTTCTCACCCAAGATTTGACGGTACATGGCCCCGTCCATCGTCCCTTTGATGCGGTGAAGTTGTCCTGTCCCCTTAGCAGAAAAACACCCCCAAAGCATAATGTTTCCACCTCCATGTTTGACAGTGGGGATGGTGTTCTTGGGGTCATAGGCAGCATTCCTCCGCCTCCAAACACGGCGAGTTGAGTTGATGCCAAAGAGCTCCATTTTGGTCTCATCTGACCACAACACTTTCACCCAGTTGTCCTCTGAATCATTCAGATGTTCATTGGCAAACTTCAGACGGGCATGTATATGTGCTTTCTTGAGCAGGGGGACCTTGCGGGCGCTGCAGGATTTCAGTCCTTCACGGCGTAGTGTGTTACCAATTGTTTTCTTGGTGACTATAGTCCCAGCTGCCTTGAGAGCATTACATTTACATTTAAGTCATTTAGCAGACGCTCTTATCCAGAGCGACTTACAAATTGGTGCATTCACCTTAAGATATCCAGTGGAACAACCACTTTACAATAGTGCATCTAAATCTTTTAGGGGGGGGGGGGTAGAAGGATTACTTTATTCTATCCCAGGTATTCCTTAAAGAGGTGGGGTTTCAGGTGTCTCCGGAAGGTGGTGATTGACAAGATCCTCCCGTGTAGTTCTGGGCTGATTCCTCACCGTTCTCATGATCATTGCAACTCCACGAGGTGAGATCTTGCATGGAGCCCCAGGCCGAGGGAGATTGACAGTTCTATTGTGTTTCTTCCATTTGCGAATAATCGCACCAACTGTTGTCACCTTCTCACCAAGCTGCTTGGCGATGGTCTTGTAGCCCATTCCAGCCTTGTGTAGGTCTACAATCTTGTCCCTGACATCCTTGGAGAGCTCTTTGGTCTTGGCCATGGTGGAGAGTTTGGAATCTGATTGATCGATTGCTTCTGTGGACAGGTGTCTTTTATACAGGTAACAAGCTGAGATTAGGAGCACTCCCTTTAAGAGTGTGCTCCTAATCTCAGCTCGTTACCTGTATAAAAGACACCTGGGAGCCAGAAATCTTTCTGATTGAGAGGGGGTCAAATACCCATTTCCCTCACTAAAATTAAAATAAATCGATAACATTTTTGACATGCGTTTTTCTGGATTTTTTTGTTGTTATTCTGTCTCTCACTTTTCAAATAAACCTACCATTAAAATGATAGACTGATCATGTCACGTCCTGACCAGTAAAGGGGTTATCTGTTCTTATAGTTTGGTCAGGACGTGGCAGGGGGTATTTGTTTTATGTGGTTCTGGGTGTGTTTGTGTATGTGTTCATGTAGAGGGGGTATTTGGTTTATATGGTTCGGGGTGGTTGTGTATGTAGAGGGGTATTTGATTTATTAGTCCAGGGTTTGGTTATTGTTCTATGTTAGTTTATTTCTATGTTCAGTCTAGTTGTTTGTATTTCTATGTTTAGCTAATTGGTGTTGGGGCCTTCAGTTGGAGGCAGCTGTCTATCGTTGCCTCTGATTGAAGGTCCTATAAATAGGAATGTGTTTGTCATGGGATTTTGTGGGAGATTGTTTCTTGTTTTGCTGTATGCCTGACGAGACTGTCTAGTTCGTTTGTTTTTTGTATACGTTGTTTGTGTTTTTCCTTCTTCACTAATAAAAAGAAGATGAGTATACATTTTCCCGCTGCGTTTTGGTCTACACCCTACGACACCCGTGACAGAATCTCCCACCAAACACGGACCAAGCAGCGGAGAAGGGAGCAGCAACAGATGGACTGTCGGGAGTCATGGACCTGGGAGGAGTTTAAAGCCGGAGTGGGCCCATGGAGGAAGGCAAAAGAGGACCGGGAATGTTACAGGGGAACACGGTTGGCGTTCAAACCGGAGAGGCAGCCCCAATAATTGTTTTGGGGGGGGGGCACACGGTTAGTTTGGCTGGGCAAGGATTAAGCCCCAAGCCAAATCCCCGTGCTTTTGTTAAGCAACCTTTGACTGGACAGGTCCCGTGCTTCGGGTTAATGTGTACTGTGGCGAGGCCAAGTATTTTCAGGCCGGTGTGCGCAGTGCCAGCGCCCCGCATTTGCCAGGGGGAATTGGGCACCCAGCCAGTACGGGCGGTGCCAGTCCTGCGCTCGAGACCGCCAGTGCGCCTCTACGGTCCAGTGTATCCTGCTCCTCGCACTAGCCCTGAGGTGCGTGTCTTCAGCCTGGCACATCCAGTACCAGCACCACGCACCAGGCTTCCAGTGCGTCAGCCCAGTCCAACTCGTCCTGTTCCTGCTCCTCGCACTAGCCCTGAGGTGCGTGTTTCCAGTCTGGCACATCCAGTACCAGCACCACGCACCAGGCCTCCAGTGCGTCAGCCCAGTCCAACTCGTCCTGTTCCTGCTCCTCGCACTAGCCCTAAGGTGCGTGTTTCCAGTCTGGCACATCCAGCACCACGCACCAGGCTTCCAGTGCGTCAGCCCAGTCCAACTCGTCCTGTTCCTGCTCCCCGCACTAGCCCTGAGGTGCATGTCCCCAGTCTGGTACCTCCACTACCAGCCCCACGCATCAGGCTTCCAGTGCGTCAGCCCAGTCCCGAGCTTCCGACGACAGTGCCCCGTCCAGAACTTCCGGCAACCGTGCCTCGTCCAGAACTTCCGGCAACGGTGCCTCGTCCAGAACTTCCGGCAACGGTGCCTCGTTCAGAGTGTCCGGCAATGGTGCCTCGTCCAGAGTGTCCGGCAATGGTGCCTCGTCCAGAGTGTCCGGAACCAGGAGAGACGGCCCACTGTCCGGAACCAGGAGAGACGGCCCACTGTCCGGAACCAGGAGAGACGGCCCACTGTCCGGAACCAGGAGAAACGGCCCACTGTCCGGAACCAGGAGAGACGGCCCACTGTCCGGAACCAGGAGAGACGGCCCACTGTCCGGAACCAGGAGAGACGGCCCACTGTCCGGAACCAAGAGAGACGGCCCACAGTCTGGAACCAAGAGAGACGGCCCACAGTCCGGAACCAAGAGAGTCGGCCCACAGTCCGGAGCTCCCAGAGTCGGCCCACAGTCCGGAGCTCCCAGAATCGCCCTACGGTCCGGAGCTCCCAGAATCGCCCTACAGTCTGTAGCTCCCAGAATCGCCCTACAGTCCGGAGCTCCCAGAATCGCCCTACAGTCCAGAGCTCCCAGAATCGCCCTACAGTCCGGAGCTCCCAGAATCGCCCTACAGTCCGGAGCTACCAGAATCGCCCTACAGTCTGTAGCTCCCAGAGGACAGTCCTGGGTCTGCAGTGAATGGCCTCAGGCAGAGGTATTTAGTGGGGGTGGATTGGTCAGGTAGGCCTGAGCCTGAGCCACCTCCACTGTAGGAGGTTTGGGGAGGAGGGGTGTAGCATGGGAGCCGTCGGTAACGGCAGCCACCCTCCCTTCCCTCCCTTTTGTAAGGGGTTTATTTTTTGTAGTTTTTTTTGTCAGGTGCATCCGGGGTATGCACCTTTAGGGGGGGGGGTACTGTCACGTCCTGACCAGTAAAGGGGTTATCTGTTCTTATAGTTTGGTCAGGATGTGGCAGGGGGTATTTGTTTTATGTGGTTCTGGGTGTGTTTGTGTATGTGTTCATGTAGAGGGGGTATTTGGTTTATATGGTTTGGGGTGGTTGTGTATGTAGAGGGGTATTTGATTTATTAGTCCAGGGTTTGGTTATTGTTCTATGTTAGAAATAATCTATGTTCAGTCTAGTCCTTTGTATTTCTATGTTTAGCTAATTGGTGTTGGGGCCTTCAGTTGGAGGCAGCTGTCTATCGTTGCCTCTGATTGAAGGGCCTATACATAGGAATGTGTTTGTCATGGGATTTTGTGGGAGATTGTTTCTTGTTTTGCTGTATGCCTGACGAGACTGTCTAGTTCGTTTGTTTTTTGTATACGTTGTTTGTGTTTTTCCTTCTTCACTAATAAAAAGAAGATGAGTATACCTTTTCCCGCTGCGTTTTGGTCTACACCCTACGACACCCGTGACAGATAATTTCTTTGTCAGTGGGCAAACGTACAAAATCAGCAGGGGATCAAATACTTTTTTCCCTCACTGTAAAACGTCAGCATCACTAATGTGAAGATCTAAACAGACTTTAATTGCTCTTTAGTATTTCTCCCTCTATAAAACCAGATACGGAGCAATGAGAAAGCCCTATGAAGAACAACAGCAGATGCTGTGTGTGTGTGTGTGACAATTTGAATAAGGCATCCCTTGTTTCTGAGGCGGAAGAGAAAACAGACAGAAAACCTGGAAACTCAGTCACATTAAAGAGACAACAGCTGAAGACGCCCCACTACGTTTCTCCCCTCGTCCTCTTTTCCTCCTCTCTCCACCTCTCCCTCCTCTCCCTCCTCTCCAATCCCCCCCATTAGAATGAATCAAGCAGTGCTTCAAGGAGGCGATTGCTCTTTATATTTTTTACTAGTCTGTCTCGTTTCTTTCTTGTATTAGAGCTCACAGCTTTCGGCGGAGGGAGCCCCATCAATCGCTATGGTAGGGACGACTGCAGGTTCCTGCCTTATATGGTGCTAATGGAGTCTGGGCGGCCTATTGGATGACTACGCCATTCGTCTCCGACGACGACGGAGCGTTGATCTCATGTGATGATGAATATCCCTAATGAGTTTTATTGGTGAGGCGTTGCGGGGCTGTGACTTAATGGTTGTCTGGAGGTTTATAGCACAAAGAAAGACATTTGCTTTGAATGCTCCCAATTCACCCCAGATTCCCCCCAAAAACCACTGTAGACAGACTTCCTTAGAGGGTTTTCTGTAGGCATCTGTAGGCATTAGGCCCTAAGCCTGGTTCCACAATGCAACAGCTGCCGGTTCCATGCCACGTTGCCAGGATGGCATCCTACTGATGTGGTTGGCAGAGCAGATCAGGGAGAGATTGGTCCAAGCTGTGCCATCCAGTTCTTGGGCACCAGACCAGTGGGTCTACCACAAGACAAGGGCACACTAACAGCATAGTTTATAGAGTGAAGGGGGCATTGTGTGTGTATGTGTGTGTGTGTGTGTGTGTGTGTGTGTGTGTGTGTGTGTGTGTGTGTGTGTGTGTGTGTGTGTGTGTGTGTGTGTGTGTGTGTGTGTGTGTGCGCATGACTCTCAGGGTGGGGCAGCAGATGAAGAATGAGTTTCTCCAAAGAGAAGAAAAGCAAAGTCACCTGTCAGCCCTTTCAGATGACAAATGATCCCAGACTGGGGAAAGAGAGCCAACACTTTCATTATGGCCATGATTCACACAGGTGACGCCATTTTAAAGTGATCCAACTGAATTACTACTCTGGCGTTTGGGTCTTCCGGTGAGTTCACAAACAGAACACAAAGGACGTTAATTAACCCAAGGCTACAGCATGTGACCCACTCCTGCAGTCCATGTAGGGCCTTATTTCATCAGGAAATATCAACGATGTCCCTCTCTCGGGGACACACAACACATTACTACTGCCATGGAGGAGAGAAACAAAAGCCTCTCCGGGGGATTCGTGAGGAGGGAGGGAGGATGGAGAAGATCTGGCCCGGCCCACTCCTCCATGGCTGTAAATTGTGACCCAGTTATGGTGTTGAGTGGCTGTGGTGGTGCCACCAGGACAGGGGATCCCATGGCACAGTGCTGCTCAGGGCAGGTGAACATTTAGCGGTGCCCTTTCAGAGCTGTGAAGGAGGGACCACAGAGGGAGGGAACAGTCTGACAGGACCAATGAACCATGCTTCAAACTGTCTACTGTTGTCACGACTTCCGCCAAAGTCGGCTCCCCTCCTTGTTCGGCGGTCGACGTCACCAGCCTTCTAGCCATCGCCGCTCCATTTTTCATTGTTCCATTTGTTTTGTCTTGTTCCCCACACACCTGGTTAACATTCCCTAATCATCTGCATATATATATTCCTCTGTTCCCCCCATGTCTTTGTGTGGGATTGTTTTGTTACGTGTTTTGTATTGACGCGCCTAGCTGGTTTTTCCCCGGGTACAATGTGTCAACCCGGAGTATGTTTAATTGTTAAACATTTTTGCTTATTTGTGACTTTGTCGTGCTTTGCACTTTTGCCTTTGGCTGGAGGTTTGTTGGACACTGCTGCGTCCGTCTGTTGTTTGCTTCTGCTGAATAAAGCCCCTGATCACAACTCTCTGCTCTCCTGCACCCGATGTCAACACCAGTAGCGCATACGCTGACAACTGTACTGTGGCCCTCCCTCTCCTTCTCAACCGCTCACAACCCCCCCACCCCCCTCTCTCCCTTCCTCTGTTTATTTCTCCCCCACTCTCTTCACGCTCTCTCTCTCATTATTACTCTTCATCTCTCCTCCTCCTAATTACTTTTTTATTTTTCTCCTTCCGTTCCCCCCCTGGTCTGATATTATATATTATCTTGCTGTAATGCAGTGGCCTGTCTCAAAGCATGTTAGTTTAAGTCATTGCGGAGGCTGCTGTTATGAGAACGTCTCAGGCTGGCAGTCGTCTGGATATTAAACTCATCTCTCACT
Source organism: Salmo trutta (assembly GCF_901001165.1). Classification (NCBI taxonomy): domain Eukaryota; kingdom Metazoa; phylum Chordata; class Actinopteri; order Salmoniformes; family Salmonidae; genus Salmo; species Salmo trutta. The sequence goes on along the minus strand of NC_042984.1, from coordinate 41,442,776 downwards.
GCCAAACACACACACACACACACACACACACACACACACACACACTGAACGGCGGTCCGAGGGCAAAGCAGACGGCCAGACGGAACCAGACAAATAGATTGGTACAAATCCACCACCTCAGGATATCAGCAGTTTCAAGCCATTCGTTACTATGAGCATTGGTGATGAAATGAATACCCAGTGACTGATTCATACTGATCTGTAACACAATTCTCCACAGCTCGGCAGCTTTCACCAGTGAGTAGATTGTAACAAATGGCAGGTCATCTCATCCTTCATGAATGGCAAACCTGATCTGTGTACAGCTTCGCGGTGTGCTCTCCTGCATGCTGAATGGATAGCTATAGTTCCACTATAAAACCTCACTTAAACGGCCGTACAAATCAATGGCTTTGCCCCAGACATCCAGGTAGCCAAAAGGAGAAACGATTGGGGCCAAGTAGCTATAGAATATCTGACTGATCAGGCATGAATCTACACTAAAGTAATGACTCCACCTCCAAGCAGAGAGAGATCGTAACCCTGGTGACTAGAGTCCTATTATCTGTCCTCTCTCTCCAGTAGTCTGTGTGATACCTGGCTGCTAAAAGGCCTGATGAATTACTGCCCTCCCAGGGGAGGCTTTACGCTAAGCCTAGATAATGGTCTGTAAGCTACATAATAACCTGGCTTCTAAAATAGCCCAATAACACCTGATGGTTAAGGGTTTTTAGATGGGTTTATGTCAACAAGCTGTACACTCTTAGAAAAAAAGGGTTCCAAAACGGTTCTTCGGCTGTCCCCGTAGGAGAACCCTTTTTGGTTCCAGGTAGAACCCACTGTGTTCCATTTATAACCTCTGTGGAAAGGGTTCTACGTGGAACCCAAAAGGGTTCTAACTGCAGCCAAAAAGTGTTCTTCAAAGGGTTCTCCTATGGGGACAGCCGAAGAACACTTTTAGGTTCTAGATAGCACCTTTTATTTCTAAGCGTGTAGGTTTAAAACTATGCAACAGAGCGTTTCTATAGAGTAGCTGACACAATACCATGTCAGCCACATTGAGTGCACCTACGAGGGTACAGTCACATTTCCATTTTAGTAATTATATTTGAATGCCAGTTACTTTCAGTAGGTGTTCTGGTCTTACCTGGGTGATGAGGATCTTGAGCTCTGTCCTCTCCACTTCCCAGGAGGCCTTGGCGCGGGCAAACTGCTGGGTGAGTTCCTGTGAGCCCTGGCGCTCATCTCGCAGCTCTCCGCTCAGATCCTGGAGCGCTCCCTTCAGGTCCGCCAGCGTGCTGCTCACGCCGCTCGTCTAGGCCACGGACAGGATAGACAATTAGGGAATGGCCTCGTCATAGAGATGAATATAATATTTACATTTAAAATGATTACTATCTGAGTAATACCTCGATATTATCTCTAACTATCTATCTCTCGTGGATCTCTATGCCACATTTAGTCTAAAATATTCCCTGCTTTAATATGATATTTTCCTGTGTGTCCTGTACCTGTTTGTAGCTCTTCTCCAGCAGGAAGAGCTCCTTGGAGATGCTGGGGCTGAGGGGCTGCTCCTCTGCGGCGGCCATCTTGTTGTCTCCCTGGTGGGCTGCCAGACTCTCCTCCTCCAGCAGCAGGTACAGGTCCTTCAGACTGTTCACCTTTAGGGAAACACACAGCACATTATCTGTCAGTCAGTCAGTTAAACAATTAGTCAGTCAGCCAGCCAATCAGCCAGCAAGCCAACCAACCAACCAATTCTGCCACAACTAAGTGGCTGATTCAAAAGGAGAAGGTATCAACCAGTCCTGTACCTCCAGGACATCTTTGGCCTCTGTGTCCAGCTTGCGTCCCAGACGCCACTGTTTGAGGAAGCAGCGCAGCTTGAGGCTAAGCAGCAGCAGGGTCTGCTTGAGTTGATGGGACTCCTGCACCATCAGGTTCCTCTCTTGGCTCCAGAACTTCTGTTGCAGCCGCGTCTGCAGACTCAGACTCTGCAGCTGGAAGTCCCTCCGCGTCAGGGCCTTCTGGTGCTCCTCCTGCAGCTGGACACACACACACACACACCACTTAATGAGGGCTACAGTGACATATCTGTTATTATAAGGGATTAGCTTCATAGCAGTTGTTTGTGAAGTTTGCGTTTAGCTGTTTGCTAAGTGGGTGCATGTATGTAATAAACTGTTGTTAAATATATAGTAGCGATACAATACTGTTCTCCAGTGGGGCGCATATTCTTTATTAGCATTGACAGGACGTTGTCTGTAGTCACTGTGGTGTACATAGATATAGAACAGTCGTGTCTCCATGGTTGTGTACATAGATATAGAACAGTCGTGTCTCCATGGTTGTGTACATAGATATAGAACAGTCGTGTCTCCATGGTTGTGTACATCGATATAGAACAGTCGTGTCTCCATGGTTGTGTACATCGATATAGAACAGTCGTGTCTCCATGGTTGTGTACATCGATATAGAACAGTCGTGTCTCCATGGTTGTGTACCTGTGAGACTGTCTGAGAACTGCTGTGGGTGTGGTCTCGGTGGGCCTGTCTCTCCAGAGTCAGTTCCTCCTGTGTCCCGTGAGCCGTCTCCCTCGCATCCGACAGAAGGGCCTGCAGCTCACTGATCTGCTGAGGGAAGGAAGGAGAGAGAGAGAGAGAGAGAGAGAGAGAGAGAGAGAGAGAGAGAGAGAGAGAGAGAGAGAGAGAGAGAGAGAGAGAGAGAGAGAGAGAGAGAGAGAGAGAGAGAGAGAGAGAAGTACACCATTATAGCTAGAGTGAAATACACCACCTCCCAACTGAAAAAATATCCTCCTTTAGATTGTATAACACAACAAACATGTCTCATTTATCGATCATAACTGTACTCCAAACAGGGAACAACAATCCCTGCCTTTTGTCCCACTGCTAAAGAATGCACTACACTTACACACCCACATTTGGCCCTGTGCTGGAACGAACACGCCTCATCTCAAATACCATCTCACGCTTCGTATTGGCTGTGGAGTGAGAGGCATCAACCGTTCCCCATAATGTTCTTCTTCTTCACCCTCCGCTAACTCGCGGCGAGGATCACCCCCAGCCCGACCTAGCCCCACCATCACCGTTAACCCACTAACTGCGAACTCAAATGGCCTCCTTTATACCGACAGGCACAAGACCAGCCGCTCGATCTCTTCATTATTACTCAGTGCCAAAATTAGACAAAGTGTGTAACATTTGATAGGGTGGGACACTGGGGATGGGATGTTCTGTGGAAGACTGAGATACCCTGAGGGCATTTTAATACTCTAAAGGCTTGTGAGGTTTGAAAATGAAAATTCCATTATTTAATATCCACTGTGTGCATAATGTGCCATGGATATCTGTGTTTAAATGGTGCTTGGCTACTAGTTGCTGCTGTTTTGAAGTATAAAGACGGCGACCATTACGCTTTGTCTTGCGATTCTCTGAGGGCTTTGTGTCACGTCCTGACCAGTAAAGGGGTTATTTGTTATTGTAGTTTGGTCAGGACGTGGCAGGGGGTGTTTGTTTTATGTATTTCGGGGTTTGTGGTTAATGTTCTATGTTAGTATATTTCTATGTTTGTTCTAGTCTTTCTATTTCTATGTGTAGTTTATTGGGTTGACCTTCAATTGGAGGCAGCTGTTCCTCGTTGCCTCTAATTGAAGGTCCTATTTAGTAGGGGTGTTTTTTCATGGGTTTTTGTGGGTAGTTGTTCCTTGTTTAGCTGTGTGCCTGACAGGACTGTTTTCGTCGTTCTTTTTGTTCGTGTGTTTTTGTTTCGTTTCTTTAATAAAAGGAAAAATGAGCATACACATTCCCGCTGCATTTTGGTCCAATCCTTACGACGCCCGTGACACTTTGACAGATAAGTGAAAGTACTATGTCATTTATTTTCATATGTAAGCTTGACAGGCGTTGCTGGATTTATTTTTTGGTTGTTGTACAATTCCCCCACCATCCGTCTACCCTTATTGTGTATTCTGAGTGAGTAAACTTTCCTGTCAGTGTAAGTCCACATTGCGCTATAACACTAGCTCACTATTGCTCAGCAAGTAACATAATTGATTTACAGCTGATTTTTTTATATCAGTTACACCATAACCAGCTTCTGAATATCGCTGCCACCTTCTCCTCTGCAGCCTCTGTAAGTAACTTCTGACACCTTCAATTTCTCACCAAAGGGATTGAGGAGCAAGAGTGAGGGGAGCTCAATTTCAGCTGCTAGTTTCCTCACACTTCAATGCACATTTTGCCTCGTAGACCATAAAAAGAGTATAAAGGGCTTCCGCTTCCCAGGAAAGCCTCAGACTCCGTGTACATAAATGGATAACCTGCCGTCAGTTTCCGATGCCCTTCGTAGCTTTTTGTCAGTCACGCCACTGCCCAGCAGAATAATCTCCCATTTAAAGGTAGACTCAGCGATATGACGTAGATGCAGAAAGTAAAAAAAGCATAATGGGTCAATTTCCGCAACAAATAAGAGAGTTAAAGTGCGAGGCTCAACTTCTCCACTGCTTTGGTGACCTGGCTTTCACGCTGTAAACAGCGTGAAGGGAACCTGTGAACATGCGTAGATACTGCGTGTGACTGTGTGAGAGCGAAGTGTTGCATCTTGCTAATCTCAAATATCTCTGGTGCTGCTCATGGCAACATCATTTCGCTACCTTTAAGTGGCTTTCTGAGCAGGATATAGTACCCTATTTCTAACATTCTGGCTAAGAAATGGAGTAGCAGATTATCATACAGTACATTACTGAGTTATACCCTGAAAGGGTTGGGTGGAGAGAATGAACAGGTCCAAATTCATTAGGCACCAAACAGAAGAAAACGGACTGAAATGGGGAGAGACTACCTGAACTTGTCCAATAAGAAACGTTCCTTTTCATTTTCCGTTGCACAGCGTTTTGAAACCATGTTCCCTAATGAATAGAACAGTCACCCTGATGGGCCCCAGGTTCCCACCAACACTCCCACATCCATGTCCATACATCAGCCCTGTCTCGCTTCTATCGACGACTCCGTCTCTACAGACAGACATAGCACTCAGGCAGTCTGTGTGTGATAACATCATTGCCTGGCGCGGTGCCAAGGTGTGACTGCCTGACAGTCCTGTCCCCTGTCCTTCCCTCCTACCCTCCCCAGACCCGGTCCTGGACTTCCCTGTCTCTGTCCTGGCAGCCTAATCACTGATCACTGAGAGGAGCAGGGTGGATGACAGATGTGTAAAAGCCAACAGTAGTCTGCAATGTAGTGATTACTGAGAGAGACACAGGTTAAATTAATAGGCCTACAGATCTCAAACACATGGCCCGCGGCCAAAAGTGGCCCACAAGCCAATTTAATATGGCCCGCTATGTTGTCATAGTTCATAGTTGTCATCGCCTACTATTATATCATTTTTGATTTCAATGCGTTTTAATTCTGCAGATACAGAGGAATCAACTGAGTTATTGCACCTTTAATAATCAGCCTACTGACAGCAACAATAAGGTTCTTTAGTTCTCTCAGTATATAAAGAGTGTGGTGTGTTCAGATGACTAACTGATTATGTGCTACAAAACAGTCCAGAGAGAAACCTTTCATTTCATGACTCCCACATTATAAAACCAAAATTGTAATATCCTGTAACAGGAGAACAGGCTGTGGTGATTGTGTTTCTCTCTGCTCTCTGCTCTATTCATTGCTTCTGCTGATTCCCCCTCACAGCCCAGGTTTCCAAGGAGACCTATAGAAAGGCCAAACAAACACTGAGCAGCAGACACGTCCTCTCCTCACCTCAAGAGTTGATGTCATTGTGTTTACAGCAGCAGCGTGAATCCAGCCTGATTCACCCACATGAAAGAACGAGGGAAGCATGCCTAAAGACAGCCTAAACCGCATGTTTGGGCCATCAAGGAATGCCCAGTGTTTGTTTTTGAGGGGGAGGGGGGGACTAAAGTCACAGGACTAAGGTCGAATCTTACTAAGCCGGCTCTGATGCTAGATGGATGTAGCAGGGCGACTTGCAAACTATCACAGACTAAAAAGGGAAACCCAGCCGTGAGCTGCCCAGTGACGCAAGCCTACCAGACAAGCTAAATGCCTTCTATGTACGCTTCGAGGTAAGCAACACTGAACCATGCATGAGAGCACCAGCTGTTCCGGATGACTGTGTGATCTCGTGCTCTATAGCCGATGTAAGACCTTAAAACAGGTTAACATTCGCAAGGCCGCGCGGCCAGACGGAATTCCAGGACAATTACTCAGAGCATGTGCTGACCAGATGGCAAGTGTCTTCACAGACATTTTATCCCTGACACGGTCTGCAATACCAACTTATTTCAAGCAGACCATCAGACTAGAGGACATTTCTCCAAAAAGTATGATCTTTGTCCCCATGTGCAGTTGCAAACCGTAGTCTGGCTTTTTTATGGCAATTTTGGAGCAGTGGCTTCTTCCTTGCTGAGCGGCCTTTCAGGTTATGTCGATATAGGACTCGTTTTACTGTGGATATAGATACTTTTGTACCTGCTTCACAAGGTCCTTTGCTGTTGTTCCGGGATTGATTTGCACTTTTTGCATCACAGTACGTTCATCTCTAGGAGACAGAACGCGTCTCCTTCCTGAGTGGTATGACGGCTGTGTGGTCCCATGGTGTTTATACTTGCGTACTATTGTTTGTACAGATGAACATGGTACCTTCAGGCATTTGGAAATTGCTCCAAGGATGAACCAGACTTGTGGAGGTCAACAATTTCTTTTCTGAGGTCTTGGCTGATTTCTTTTGATTTTCCCATGATGTCAAGCAAAGAGGCACTGAGTTTGAAGGTAGGCCTTGAAATACATCCACAGGTACACCTCCAATTGATTCAAATGATGTCAATTAGCCTAAAGGAAGCTTCTAAAGCCAGGACATCATTTTCTGGAATTTTCCAAGCTGTTTAAAGGCACAGTCAACTTAGTGTATGTAAACTTCTGACCCACTGGAATTGTAATACAGTTAATTATAAGTGAAATAATCTGTCTGTAAACAATTGTTCGAAAAATGTCTTGTGTCATGCAGAAAGTAGATGTCCTAGCCGACTTGCCAAATCTATAGTTTGTTAACAAGAAATTTGTGGAGTGGTTGAAAAACTAGTTTTAATGACTCCAACCTAAGTGTATGTAAACTTCCGACTTCAACTGTACCACACTCGCACATGCATACTCACACAAACTCACACACACACACACTCTTTCACACTCCGTACATATGCTCCTGCTACTGTCTATTATCTACCTTGTTGCTTAGTCACTTTAACCCTACCTACTGTATATGTACATAGCTAACTCAATTACCTCTTACCCTTGCATGTTCTCCCTGAATATAGCCATCTTATTTTTTACATGTTATTGTTATTCACTGGGGATTTATTCCTTGCAATTTTTTGTGTATCTTTAACTCTGCATTGTTGTAATAGGACCCTTTAGTAAGCATTTAACTGTTCGTCTACACCTGTTGTTCACAAAGCATGTGACAAATACAATTTGATTTGATTTCGTGGGTGTGTATTTTGACTGTACTGTAGCAGCGACCTACCAGAGCTGTGTCCGTCTCCTGTGTTTCCTGGTTCTGGTTGCGGTCAGTGCAGCTGTCACCCTCCTCCTTCTGACCTTTCACATCGCGCTCCGATTGGTCCCTAAAGTTGGGCTGCTGTATGCATGCATGGGCAAGTTAATGAAAAAAAATAAAACAAAAGAATAAAAAGAGGGGAAGACGAACAGAGGAGGAAGGGAAGGGAAGGGATGAGGGGAGACGTATTGGGGGGGGTAGTGAATCGAAAACAAAACAAGACCAAATCAAAAAAAGAGATAAAAACAATAGAACCAAAACGGAAGATCCATAAGACACGTTCCAAATAAAAAAATGTACCTCACAGGACAAAGAAAAGTATGTAAAGGAAAAACAGCTTTTTCAGAGTGGTGTAGGACAGAGTGGAAAACAGAACCAAAACAATGATGAGAAGTGCGAGCGACGGCTGGAGGTTTGGGGGGGGTGAAGGAGAGGGGATTACAATAATCAAAAGAGAGAGAGAGGAGAGAGGAAAAGGAAACAAGTGCAGAAAACGGCGGTCACGGTGCCCATGCAGTGAGAGAGAGAGGTGGGAGGGGGAAAAGAGGGAGGGACGGGTGGAGAGACGGAGGGACGGGTGGAGAGACGGAGGGATGGGGGAGAGATCGGACGAGGTTGGCACTCAGTAGGCCTCTGATGTAGCTTAATTAAAAGCATAGAACCAACTTTACTAGACTGACTTAAAGCTCTATCCTAAACATTTGGCCTAGGTGTGCTGAGCTATATATAGTAAGTAATACAGTACAACTACTCAATGAGCAAGCCAACCACTATTGATACACTGTTTGCTTCTGTCTTCATTATCGATTCTCCTCCATTCTGAACCACACAGCCACGTCCTTGGCCTTTACAACATTCATTATCAGAATAACAGGGTACTCAGCAATTAGTACTCATTCAATACGCTCTTTTATTATACCTTAATAGCCCTACTCGCGCATATACAGGACATTTACATGGCTATGACAATTGCCTGTTGATGTGTGTAAATAGATGGTGGTTTATGGTTTCTAGGATTTCCTTATCACCCTACATGTCATGCAGCACAGCGGTGGCTGCGTTTGTGGCCTGAGCTCTATGTAGCATCTATAGCAGGCTGTAAGACATCAAAGCAGCATGCGTGTCATGTGTACTGGCAGCATTCTGTGCCAGGGAGAAACCATAGTGTGAGCTGGGATGGAGGAGGAGTATTAGTAAGCCATAACGTGGTTCAAAGAGCAAACAGGACAGAAATAATAAATTTGTTACAACAACAGAAAAGAGGATATAAAAAGAAAAGGAAAGAAAGACGATAATAAAGGAGGGAAGAGGAGGAGGAGGGGGTTTGTTCTTACCTTCTGCTCTGCCTGGTCGTCTGGAGGGCAGGGGTGAGAGGCAGAGGGTGCACCCACCACAGAGTCCCCAGCCTCGGACAGTAGAGGCAGGGGGGATGCACCCTCCACCTGTGCCCTCCCTGGGGGGGTGGTGCTTAGGCTCTCGACCCGCTCCACAAAAGCCTGGAGCTGGGTGTGCAGTGCTCGCAGCCTGCCCGTCAGAGCCTCCACCAGGGGAAGATCCTGGAGCTCCGAGGGCTGGGCCTGCTGGTTCTTCTCTGGGACACATGGCTCTGCAACCTCCCCGGAGGAGATCTTGCGGTAGAGGGAGATGGAAGGGAAGTTGGAGTCGGAGGCAGTCAGCAGCTGGATGGCTGTAGAGATTAGGCGGGCTTGGTCCCTCATGGCTAGCAGGGATTCGCGGTCCTTCAGCCCCAGGGGGACATCACCGTGCAGGGGGACAGGAACCCCAGTTGACGTCTTCTTCTCCCTTTCCTCCAGGGGCTCGTTCTCCCCTCCGATGGGGCCCTCACGTTGAGCCTGGCTGGGGAGGCACTCAGCTGAGTCCCCTGCCTCTGCGTCGGTCTCCAGGGCGGGCCTGGAAGAGCTGTGGTAAGAGGCCAGGTCGCAGCGCTGCAGGTTGGACAGCAACACACGGTTCTCATACTGGAGCTTCTTCACCTTGCCGCTCAGATCCCCAATCTGGAGCCTGGCGGCCTGCAGCAGCTCATCCTGGGGGGCCTCTGTGCTGATCAGAGCCCCCCCACCATGACCGTCCTCCAGGAGAGAGATGGACGAGGAGTCGTCCTGGTCTGGGTCCGACGCCAGCGGCAGCTCCGACTTGTAGCGGTTGATCTCGTTCATCAGCAGCTTGTTCTGCTCCTCCATCTCCAACAGCGAGCGCCGCAGCAGCTCCGCTTCCTCCTCCACAAACTGCAGGTGCCTCTGGAGCTCCATCACGTTATCCAGACCTCCTCCTCCAGGGCCTCCCATGCCTCCGACCCCCAGGCCTGGTGGCAGCTCCTGGCCCTTCATATCGTCCATCTCGGCCCGCAGGCCGCGGTTCTCCACCTCCAGTTCTACAATGCGCCGGCTCAGCAGGTTGGCCTCCTCCTCCACCAGCTTCAGGTGAACTCTGACCTCGGCCTCGCGCGTGTGGGGTGAGTCGTTGACCTCCTCCACGGTGAGCGAGGCGTCTACATCGCCGTACATCGAACGGTACTTGGCCAGCTCCTCCCGCATTTCCTCGCTGTCCTTGGCCATCTTGGTCAGCTTCTTGCACATGAGCGCTGACTCCTCCTTGGCAAAGTGGAGCTGGCACTTGAGGTCAGAACTGTCCTCCTGCTGGCCACAGAGAGAGGTAGTTAGGAACACTGACAACACACTAACTAACTCCCACACAAAAAGACAAGATATCTCCAGCTAACATATCACAGAGAGAAAGATTATGAGGCCAAAATGACAAATGAAAAAAGTGAATTGTTTCTTTACATTAACATAATAGCTTGAACTCATCTGACATCCTCATGGTAACCCCAGCAAATAGTTAGATCAATGCAAAGTTATGGATTTTTTGAGGCAAAGTGGGGTAGGTGGATGCAACACTGGGAAGTCATGCACGCTGTATTACAGTGATATGAAATGTGTGGTGGCTGGGGGCACTTAGGGACATTGGTGTATTTATAACAGACAGAAGCCATTTTGAATATTAAACCCACATTTATTTTGCAGAGGGTATTACTCAGATTCCCTTCCATTTATTATTTAACCAAGTGGCCCAAAATGATCCAGGCCCATTAAATAATACTTTGTGTGGTGTGATTTATTGGTTATAGACTATTCCTCAGAACATTAAACACAGTCTGGAGAGGGTTTATACTATTTACAATAGGTTTGCACTCCAGTATTCTAATATTAAGCATTAACCTCATCCCCACAGGAATGAAGGACGAGAGAGAGACTTTTGACTTTACTTTAATAAGACGTCCTCATTATACTAAAAACACCACATTCCCCTCCCCACCACACACACACATTGTGTACCACCACAACCTCATCACGAGAGAGAGAGAGAGAGAGAGAGAGAGAGAGAGAGAGAGAGAGAGAGAGAGAGAGAGAGAGAGAGAGAGAGAGAGAGAGAGAGAGAGAGAGAGGAGAGAGAGAGAGAGAGAGAGAGAGAGAGAGAGAGAGAGAGAGAGAGAGAGAGAGAGAGAGAGAGAGAGAGAGAGAGAGAGAGAGAACAATCAGTTTTAACTGTAATACTTTAGCATTGACTTTGGGTTCAATAGCTGAGGTAAGGTGAGAATCTTGAGACGAAATGCTGCAGCTGCAGTTTGTTTTATTGGTTGATTTTATTTGGGAGGTCCCTAGGGAAATTTTCCTTCTTGCTGTTCAATGTAGAAACAAAATCTAAGGTCTCTGTAAGTCTGGGCTACCTGGGGAGACAGCTTCTTCTCTGGCTTGTTGTTTGGCCGAGCGCCTCGCTTCTTCAGAGAGTTCTGAAAATAGAGGGAAACACATATATTGACAATAATTAGTATCAATCAATCAACAAATCAAATTAACAAAGTGCTTTCACAGTAACCCAGCCTAGGCCCTAGACCCCCAAAGAGCAAGCAGCAGCACATTGGCCAAGGTGTTATACAACATAATAATAATACCACCAATCTCCAAGCCTTGTCCCCCGACACCCTCTCACCCAACTTGCCCCTGTCGCCCCCTTCACCCCTGCCACTTCACCCAGTTTATCATCACCATGGAGATGTTTATCCCTACAGTGACACTGATAGGGGTGTGGAGCTACAGTTGACCGCATTCCTGCTATGTAAACAGAGAGGAAGGGGTGGCGAGGGGGAGAGGGAGACAGAGATAGAGAAAGAAAGAGAAAGCTGAAGAGAGGAAGATAGTAGACTGAGATGAGACCATAAAGAGAGAAAAGGAACAGCATTGCTAATGATAGCCAGCCCTTCCCATTGGTCACCTGGGCTTCAGTACACGGAGTTAAATCCTAATAAATCCCAATTCCTACCAGAGTCCAGAGAGACACAAACACACACACACAACACACACACACAGAGACAGACAGACGCGCTGCAGTACAAGCTTATCTCGCCAAGGCGTTTCCATGGAAACTGGCTATTTTCTCCGCAATGAGCTGGCTGGTGAAAAAGGCAGGGATATCCACAGTCCTCTCTGCTGTGTTTCATTAAATCAAGCTGAAAACAAACAAGACCCTGCTACCACAGTACAGTATAGAGCCTTTAACACAGTGGACACACACGTATGCACACCACGCACACACAACATCCAGAACAAATTCCCCCAGTGCAAAAATCCAGCTTGGAGAGCAGAGTAACTAGATTGGATTTAAAGCGGTGCCGGTACAGCATAAAGAGATGTATCCAATCCTCAACCCCCATTTTGCGTTTGCCGACAATGTCATGCAGTTTAGCCGGTGGCTGAGAACATTTTAATGGTGCTAAACTTCAAGGTAGAATCAATGGAGCGATAATGGAAGTATTGATCCCTGCCAAGTATCGACCAACCTTGGGACACTTTTTCATTTTGTTTTGACCATTGGTTTCGACAGGCCAGCTGTAACAGGGATGTAGTGGTGCAACTGTGACATGGCAGGCTTAAACCATTTTAACACAGAGCTAGACCACAATACCCATTCATCTATCAAACCCCTTTAAGATACAAACATCTCACATCAATTTGTTTCTGTCCCCCTTACCTATTTTGTTATCTCCAAGGGTGTGGCGGTTATTGTCATGCCGGTCTCACCGAAATGTACCGTTCGTTAACATAAACACGTTCAGCATCTCCAGGCCTCCACACATACAAGCCGCTGATGCGCGCCTTTGAAACATCTACATTTAAAAACGTCTAATAAATCCATTTAATATACACCATCACAATACATCCATTATTTGTTTTACGCAAGTCTAAAGAAACATTATGATGTGAAGAAACCGTATTTCAGAAGAACAGAATATGATACTGTTATCCGGCTATGCGCCATGCCATAGGCTGTAGGCTTGTTCCTTTAGCTGACAATATATGTTTATATATACTTAATCAAGTTTTATTTTGTATGATTTTATAGATAGAAGAATATAATTGAACTTAGCTTAATTAAATAGAAAGGATATGTTTCCAATTATGGAGCGAGTGCGCATATGAAGTGGCTATGTTGAGCATAAAAGTGAACATTTGAAACAGGAGTTATTTGGCAACTTTAGTTGTGAATTATACAAACTTTTGAATGTCTTAGAAATCAAAACATATTTGGGCTTCATGATGCGAGTATAGGCTATTCATGATTTGAGAAAGTAGCCAAAAATGCTTGCTCTCTGTTCCTTGCCTCAGGTTTAACAGCTGACCATATTTTCATCCATCAAACGATTTAATTTTTTTTTTATTTAACTAGGCAAGTCAGTTAAGAACAAATTCTTATTTACAATGACAGCCTACTGAGGAACAGTGGCTTACCTGCCTTGTTCAGGGACAGAATGAGAGATTTTTACCTTGTCAGCTCGGGGATTTGATCCAGCAACCTTTTGGTTACTGGCCCAACACTCTAACCACTAGGCTACCTGCCACTCCTAGTCTCAATTAAATCTTGTTTTTACTAATATGTAAAATGAGTTTAGATTTAGAATGGCCCATTATCAGGCCCGGGCTCCCGAGTGGCGCAGCGGTCTAAGGCACTGCATCTCAGTACAAGAGGCATCACTGCAGTCCCTGGTTCGAATCCAGGCTGCATCACATCTGACCGTGATTGGGAGTCCCATAGTGCGGTGCACAATCGGGCACAGCGTCGTCCAGGGTAGACAGTCATTGTAAATGAAAATGTGTTCTTAACTGACTTGCCTAGTTAAATAACAAATCATGCACTCAAATAGGGAATTGGAGGCTGCACACTTTCCCACCGGTCCATTCTGTAGGCTACTTCGGTTTTATAGGGGAGCTGTGCTTAATATGATCAGCTGAAAAATAAATACAAGAACACTTATTTCACTCCATTTACTCCATCAACCACTGTTTGAGGAGTATGTTCTCACTGCGCGACAGGTGATATTCCGCCCAAACTCTGTATGCCATTGGCTCTCCAACCCTGTTCCTGCAGCTACCCAGTGCTTCATTTGGGAAACCAAGTGAAATCTGTTCGGGAACATCGATAGTAACATGTCTTCCCAACTAAACATATTTCACTAAACTGTTGACAGCCTGTCGCTCACTCTAGAAATGAATAAAGGAGAGAGGGGGAGATGGAAACGCACTGTGGTGAGATATTCTGGTAATGTGTCACCCAATTAATTAGGAAAATATAAAATTACCTATTACTAGGCTATTCTAAATCAAATAGAAATGCACTAATTGTAGACTAACTGTAAGCCGCCCTCCACAATCAATGAAACAACAGCATCGCCCCGCTAGGCTAAACATTCTCTCCCAGACTCATGAATATACATTCTGGGGCGTGCAATAAGGTAACCAGTCCATTTAGTTTGCATAAAAATACCGTCCACACTCGAAGGCAATTACTCAAGTCTGTTTCATTTTGGAGTATAGGCTAGACCAATTATGCACCAAAGACATGTTAAATCAGTTTTGTTTTATGTTTTTCTGCCATGGGTAATATGCATTAGGCTATGTATTGTATAAAGGCACAATGTCATTTTAATTCCGTTTCCCCCCCACCCCAGGATTGGGCTCATAAGCCTATGTGTATGGGAGTCTTTAATGAATCTCCACGCTGTCCATTTCGTTGTTAGGCTTTGAAACAACATCCACAACGACCATGTTTTACACTGTTTAAACCTGCTGTTGAACTTCTTTCTTCAAATTGATCATCACAGCAAGGTGATTTTAACAGTTTTACAAGTACGATAGCCATACTGTTTTGATGATAAGTGTTTGATGCGATTTTCGATCCCCTATGCATTGATGTCAGAGTGGTTAGAGGGGCGATAGAGCCCTGAGTACCAGGCCATTAGCGACCTGATGGTAGTTAGCAAGTTTGGTACTACCAAAGCATGTCCAGAGTGCATAAAAGGAGATCACCTTGACTCAATGGTCACATGGAATTTTACTGCGCTCATGACTCATGACTGCAGGTGTGGCGGTAATACGGTCACCCCAATAGCTGTATCAAATATCAATCATTTTCACACTCAAAAATGTTTCTCCTATGGGGACAGTCGAAGAACCCTTTTGGAACCTTTTTTTTCCAAAGAGTGTAATTTGGGACACAGTCTTCCTGCTCTGCAATCTCACACCCCCAAACAAAACCAGACAAAATTCCACCCGCTCTGCCAAGTTGATGTAATCTTCCGGCCCTCTCTGTGCAACAGCTACGTGTCATTCAGAACACAAGGCCACTCACACAAACAATGCAGCGCTGACTCAACCTCAGTAAAACACAGAGGCAATACTGGGACAACGTTAGGGAAATTATGTTTCTGTACATTGTAAAGGGGTTACCGTGAATTTGACAGTAGCTTGACAGTAGAATTTTACTTGATGCCAAGTAAAATTCTGTATTTCATATTATAGTACACTTACTATAATATAAGTATGGTATCAAAGCAAATACTGTGTAATGATACAGTACAATACCGTACACTGTAAAAAAGTAAACACTACCGTAATCTGAATTAATTAATGGATTAATGAAATTCATTGAGGGGAGGGCTTTGTATTTCACAGTATTTTACTATAATTACAAGGGATTGGTGCAAGCAGATTTGCTGCTATAGTGTTTACACATAATAGCATATTAATGAATATTTTGTGTTTTATGTCACTTGCACATCTAGAGGCCTTAACAAAAGCTTCCAAACAGGCAGCAAAAACAGGGTAAAACAGACCAGAAAGACATGGAAAAATGGTAAACCATTTAAGGTTTAAGAATTCCTGCCACTCCAATCTGTCCCCTATACAGTTTAAATTAATGGGTTAAAAATTGGCACATCATTCTCACTCACGGGTGCAACAAATATTGCCTTTTACAAGGCATGCCTCAAAATATGTTAATGATCCAGCAACAACAAAACCATCCACCCACTAGTGGTCAAAAGGTTTTCAGCCCTCTAAAGATACGGTACGGTACTGTATTCTGTGGAGTGGAATGACAGAGCCATTCAAAATACCGCAATTTTCCCACAATGCACCATCATTTACAATATGCAGTAAAACATTTGAGTTTTTTTTACTGTTGATAATATCTAAAACTACAGTTCTGTTACAGTGTATGTAAAGTGGTGCCACTCCAAGTCTGCCTGTGTCATGCCTAAACACACCTGCACAATGCACAGTTAAAGACACGCACGTGCACACACATACAGATGCGTGCACGCACACACACCCTATCCCCAGCAAAAGAACCTGAGCATTCAAAGGCATGTGTCTGTGCTATCTGATAACATGGTTCTGTGTGTGTGTATGTCAACAGGCTGTAACTCTAGTGGTGTGGGCTGGGTAACCGGAGGCCTGGAGGGGGTAGGTAGGTAGGATGATCCCTGGCTGGATGTCTCTCTCCTGCGAGAGGGAGGTAGAGACGTGTAGGTCCCCTTAGACATGTGAAATTGCATTTTCACTAGTAAAATAGCAGTTTTCACACGTTGACGTTAAAATTCACACGTTGAAACCATATTTTCACATGTATTACATTTAGAGTTCACATGTTAAACACCACCTTTTCACGTGAGGATAACAACCTGTTTTCACCTCGCATGTGAATTGCAGTTTCAAATGTGACATTTTCGGTATCGCATGTTCAAAACTTTCATGTGGAAATTGGATATGTAGTTTCACGTGGAAAACATTCACATGTAAAAAGCTCACTTTCACATGTGGAATTGCAAGTTCACATGTGAAAAACATTCTGTTTCATGTGAAAAACTTCCACATGATTGTTTTTCACAACTGAGCTTGCAATTCCACATGTGAAAGTGAAAATCTAATTTGCAGTTTCATGTTTAAGAAAACTCCACCTGAATATCTCACTTTCACATGTGGAATTGCAAGTTCACATGTGGGGTTTAAAATAATGTTATGGTGTGAAAAGATGGTGTTAACATGTTGCATTAGCAATGTTTCCAACGGTAGAAGTAGGGTGACCACATCCAAAAAGCACAAGACGGGAAAGATTTAGCGGGAAAATTTGTGAAACAGAGGACAAGTTCAACAACTTTTTTTAGGGGCAGGTTCATAAATGCTGCAAATAGATAAAATTTGTTTTGATCAGTCATGGAAATAAAAGTGATGAAAACATGTTTGATATTATTTAAAAAGATGGAGTACAAGCTATAGGATGAAAAATACCGGAGTTTTGGCGCTGGTATTGCCAACTAGTGCTAGCTAACGCTACCTAATAGATAATTATATTAAAAAAAAATACAAATGGATACTTGGGGTCACAGTATCGATATAATATTGTCCAAAATAATGTTGCGATATTAATAGATTTCCACAATCACTAGTTATTATATGGTGCAATTCTCTAGTGAGTGAGTTACTTTTGTGACATTAATATCAAGCAAAACCTCTGAAGTCGAGAACACAATTCTTAGTATAGCAAACAAAAAGAATGATATCGAAAGCAAAACCTTAAAGTATCGATGGCAAAACAAAATATTGCAAGAAAATAATAAAAAACTGCGAGAACAAATTATTGTTAATGGATGCAAAAATAGTTTTCCATGAAAACATTTTGTGTAACGCGATTAAATAGAAACGCCTCCCCTCTTTCCTGCAATTTTCCCTCTCTTTGGTTATATTACCCTGGCCTTTGCTTTCACTGCTTTCACTTTGGCACGTTCATTTCAGCAGCATAGCACCCTGTATCCCACTGCTGGCTTGTCTCTGAAGCTAAGCAGGGTCGGTCCTGGTTGGTCCCTGGATGGGACACAGGAAGTAGGGGAAAATATAATTCACATGATTTGTTTACAAGTGTGTTGAAAAACCATGTGTTTTTTTTGTAAGGCCTGGCCATCATGCCTGCACACTTAAGCCCAGTACAGCTCTGCTTGGCTTTGCCCTATAGTGTAAATCAGGAAACAGTCAGCCTGATTGGACTTAGGAAATAATGCCTGGTGCAAAGAAAAGGACGGATACGTTGTTACACAACCTCACAGTCCAGGGCTTGGAAAGATTAACTGGTGCAACAATGAATGTTAGGATAGGAACAGACATCATCGCAACACTAATGTGGGTTTACTGGATTTGGTGGACATCTGATGGCTTTGTTGTGTGTGAGTTTGATCCACACACACACACAATTCTACAATGCCCCCTTCACTCTATAAACTATGCTGTTACCGTGCCCTTGTCTTGTGTAGACCCAGTGTGGGATATGCTAACTAGTTAATAATGGAGAGTAATAGTGTACAACAGTTGAGGCTGCTGAGGGGAGAATGGCATCAAACACGTGTTTGATGTATTTGATACCGTTCCACCAATTCCGCACGACCGTGCCCTCCCCAATTAAGGTGCCACCAACCTCCTGTGGTGTACAAGGGACCCTGGCATGCTTAGATAGACGAGGGGTCATGACTCTGGTGGCGGCTCGACCAGAGGGGAAAAGAAATAGTCCCACACTCCTGCTGATGACTCTGTCAGGCACTCAAACAATGGATCGCTCCGCCAGCCCGGAACATAATCACACAGAACTACTACTTCGGTCTGCACCCAAGGCAAAAAAACACAGCCGTCACACAATATGGCTTTATCATATTACTACACCATTCAATACGGCGGAAGCATGAAACAAAGGGAGCAATAAAAGTGTAATAAAATTAGAAATATGAATATCCTTATCAGTAGGATTATTAAAAAGCAATCGATGCTATTCTAGTCGTAACATCAAATGGTGTTATAGCAGTAATGGAGGAGGCACTTTCTAAATAAATGACATTTTATTCTATCTGCACTCCAAAGAGGGAAGTGAAGTAGAAGAGAGTCACGAGTCCTACCGACGGTGGCGCCCCCTCCTGCTCGGGTGGCGCTCGGCGGTCGTCGTCACCGGCCTATTAGCTGCCACCGATTCCCTTTTTGTTTTTCCCTTTTTTCATGTTTTCTCACCTGCCCTGAGTTAGTCATTAGGAGGGCTATTTAGTTCAGCTGGCCCGCTCCCTATTGTGCGGGATTGTCTTTCTGTGTGTCGACTGCGTTTTGTTCGACTGTGCTTGTCGAGTGTATTTTCCCTGTTGTTGGGAAACCTTTTATTTTGTGCTTGTGGTTTATTAAAATTACCACACAGTGTTCGCTGCTTCCTGCGCTTCTTTCCGCCACACAACAGACAAGCCGTTACAAATAGTAAATGTAAATGAATAGTATATTTGCATGACACTTCCCAGACGGCTATAGCAGAGCTGCGGGTGATGTGAGTGGAGATGACAACAACACCAGATAATACACCCCCCACTTTGGTTTTGGTCTAATCCACAGAACAATCAATGGTGTTCGGATCAATGTCTCTTTGTTACCACACTCACTGCTTCTCACTTTTAGACATTGTAGGAAGGCTGTGGGAAAGAAGACTGTGGTTGGTTGGTTTGTTGGTCTGACCCTGTGTGTCCACTGGTTAAACATCTTTCTGAAAGCTTGTTATTAATATGATTGGTGTGTGTGTTTCTGTCTGCTGGTGTGTCAGTCTGTGTGCAGTGTTAGAGTTTAGAGAAAGCGTGGAGTCTGTGCAACAATGAGTTGGGAAGGTGGGAGGGAGGGAGGGGTCTGTAGATGTCCTCTAAAGCCTGTCATCATAGCAAAATCCAGGGGGACAGCCTAAACACCAGCCACCCCTCTGTCTCAGTCCCTACTCTCCTCCTATTGCCCTTTTACTGCACTCACAATGGACCAGCAGCAAAACCCCAAATCTGCATACACAGAGATACACCCACAAATCAAATCAAAGATTATTGGTCGCATACACAGATTTGCAGATGTTATCGCAGGTGCAGCAAAATGCTTTGTTTCTAGCTCCAACAGTGCAGTAATTACCTAGCAATAAAAAAACAATACACACAACCCCAAAAAATACAAAATAAAGAGACTAAGAAATATCAGAACGCGCAAAAATAAATATTCTGTATATACATATAATGTACACACACAATATATATACATATAATGGTGTGTATAGACAGTATGGACAGTATAGGAATAGAAAAGGTGTGTACAGCAGTACTTATATGGGATGAACCATGACTAGAATCCTGTATATACATATGAAGTGGGTAAAACAGTACGTCAACATTAAAAGTGACCAGTGTTCAATGACTCTATGTACATAGGGCAGCAGTCTCTAATGTGCAGGGTAGAGTGGTGGGTGGTAGCTGGCTAGTAACAGTGACTAAGGTTAAGGGCAAGGTACTGGGCAGTGGTGACTGTTTAACAGTCTGATGGCATGGTGATAGAAGCTGTTTATCAGTTTCTCGGTCCCAGCTTTGATGCACCTGTACTGTCTCCGCCTTCTAGATGGTAGTGAGGTGAACAAGCTTAGGCTTGGGTGGCTGAGGTCCTTGATGATCTTCTTGGCCTTCCTGTTGATGTCCTGGAGGGTAGGCATTGTGCCCCCGGTGATGCGTTGGGCTGACTGTAACTCCCTCTGGAAAGCCCTGCGGTTGCGGACGGTGCAAAAGTTTTTGTCCCTCTCCATCACGGCCCCGATGGGGGTATGCTCTCATTGCTGTCTCCTGTAGTCCATGATCACCTCCTTCATTTTGTTGACGTTGAGGGAGAGGTTATTTTCCTGCCACCACTCTGCCAGGGCTCTCCTCCCTGTAGGCTGTCTCGTCATTGTTGGTAATCAGGTCTACCACCCTTGTGTCGTCTGGAAACTTCATGATTGAGTAGGAGACGTGCGTGGCCACGCAGTCATGGGTGAACAGGGAGTACAGGAGGGGGCTGACTAAGCGGGTTGCTGCCTGTTTTCACCACTTGGGGTTGGCCTGTCAGGAAGTCCAGGATCCAGTTGCACAGGGAGGGGTTCAGACCCAGGGACCTGAGCTTAGTGATGAGATTGGAGGCCACTATGGTGTTTAAGGCTGAGCTGTAGTCGATGAACATAATTCTTGCATAGGTATTTCTCTTGTCCAGCTGGGATAGGGCAGTGTGCAGTGAATTGGAGATTGCGTCGTTCGTGGATCTGTTGGGGCAATATACGAATTGTAGTAGGGTCTAGGGCAGGGATATTCAACTCGGGTGTCAAACCCAAATACCCAGTGGGCCAAAATGTAAAACCTGAACAAAGTCGCGGGCCAACATTGAACAAATGAACCTTTTTTTGCTTTAACGCTTCACACCGCATGGCCGCTGCCACTCTAACCTGGTGGTCCCAGCGCGCACGACCCACGTGGAGTTCCAGGTCTCCGGCAGCCTCTGGAACTGCCGGTCTGCGGCCAACAAGGCTGAGTTCATCTCAGCCTATGCTACCCTCCAGTCCCTAGACTTCCTGGCGCTGACGAAAACATGGATTACCACAGATAACACTGCTACTCCTACTGCTCTCTCCTCGTCTGCCCACGTGTTCTCGCATACCCCTAGAGCATCGAGCCAGCGGGGTGGTGGCACTGGAATCCTCATCTCTCCCAAGTGGACATTCTCTCTTTCTCCCCTGACCCATCTGTCTATCTCCTCATTTGAATTCCATGCTGTCACAGTTACCAGCCCTTTCAAGCTTAACATCCTTATCATTTATCGCCCTCCAGGTTCCCTTGGAGAGTTCATCAATGAGCTTGACGCCTTGATAAGTTCCTTTCCTGAGGATGGCTCACCTCTCACAGTTCTGGGTGACTTTAACCTCCCCACGTCTACCTTTGACTCATTCCTCTCTGCCTCCTTCTTTCCACTCCTCTCCTCTTTTGACTTCACCCTCTCACCTTCCCCCCCTACTCACAAGGCAGGCAATACGCTTGACCTCATCTTTACTAGATGCTGTTCTTCCACTAATCTCATTGCAACTCCCCTCCAAGTCTCCGACCACTACCTTGTATCCTTTTCCCTCTCGCTCTCATCCAACACTTCTCACTCTGCCCCTACTCGGATGGTATTGCGCCATCCCAACCTTCGCTCTCTCTCTCCCGCTACTCTCTCCTCTTCCATCCTATCATCTCTTCACTCTGCTCAAACCTTCTCCAACCTATCTCCTGATTCTGCCTCCTCAACCCTCCTCTCCTCCCTTTCTGCATCCTTTGATTTTCTCTGTCCCCTATCCTCCAGGCCGGCTCGGTCCTCCCCTCCTGCTCCGTGGCTCGACGACTCACTGCGAGCTCACAGAACAGGGCTCCGGGCAGCCGAGCGGAAATGGAGGAAAACTCGCCTCCCTGCGGACCTGGCATCCTTTCACTCCCTCCTCTCTACATTTTCCTCTTCTGTCTCTGCTGCTAAAGCCACTTTCTACCACTCTAAATTCCAAGCATCTGCCTCTAACCCTAGGAAGCTCTTTGCTACCTTCTCCTCCCTCCTGAATCCTCCCCCCCCCTCCCTCTCTGCGGATGACTTCGTCAACCATTTTGAAAAGAAGGTTGATGACATCCGATCCTCGTTTGCTAAGTCAAACGACACCGCTGGTCCTGCTCACACTGCCCTATCCTGTGCTTTGACCTCTTTCTCCCCTCTCTCTCCAGATAAAATCTCGCGTCTTGTGACGGCCGGCCGCCCAACAACCTGCCCACTTGACCCTATCCCCTCCTCTCTTCTCCAGACCGTTTCCGGAGACCTTCTCCCCTACCTCACCTCGCTCATCAACTCATCCTTGACCGCTGGCTACATCCCTTCCGTCTTCAAGAGAGCGAGAGTTGCACCCCTTCTGAAAAAACCTACACTCGATCCCTCCCATGTCAACAACTACAGACCAGTATCCCTTCTTTCTTTTCTCTCCAAAACTCTTGAACGTGCCGTCCTTGGCCAGCTCTCCTGCTATCTCTCTCAGAATGACCTTCTTGATCCTAATCAGTCAGGTTTCAAGACTGAGCATTCAACTGAGACTGCTCTTCTCTGTGTCACGGAGGCTCTCCGCACTGCTAAAGCTAACTCTCTCTCCTCTGCTCTCATCCTTCTAGACCTATCTGCTGCCTTTGATACTGTGAACCATCAGATCCTCCTCTCCACCCTCTCCGAGCTGGGCATCTCCGGCGCGGCCCACGCTTGGATTGCGTCCTACCTGACAGGTCGCTCCTACCAGGTGGCGTGGCGAGAATCTGTCTCCGCACCACGTGCTCTCACCACTGGTGTCCCCCAGGGCTCTGTTCTAGGCCCTCTCCTATTCTCACTATACACCAAGTCACTTGGCTCTGTCATATCCTCACATGGTCTCTCCTATCATTGCTATGCAGACGACACATAATTAATCTTCTCCTTTCCCCCTTCTGATAACCAGGTGGCGAATCGCATCTCTGCATGTCTGGCAGACATATCAGTGTGGATGACGGATCACCACCTCAAGCTGAACCTCGGCAAGACGGAGCTGCTCTTCCTCCCGGGGAAGGACTGCCCGTTCCATGATCTCGCCATCACGGTTGACAACTCCCTTGTGTCCTCCTCCCAGAGTGCTAAGAACCTTGGCGTGACCCTGGACAACACCCTGTCGTTCTCCACTAACATCAAGGCGGTGACCCGATCCTGTAGGTTCATGCTCTACAACATTCGCAGAGTACGACCCTGCCTCACACAGGAAGCGGCGCAGGTCCTAGTCCAGGCACTTGTCATCTCCCGTCTGGATTACTGCAACTCACTGTTGGCTGGGCTCCCAGCCTGTGCCATTAAACCCCTACAACTCATCCAGAACGCCGCAGCCCGTCTGGTGTTCAACCTTCCCAAGTTCTCTCACGTCACCCCGCTCCTCCGCTCACTCCACTGGCTTCCAGTTGAAGCTCGCATCCGCTACAAGTCCATGGTGCTTGCCTACGGAACTGTGAGGGGAACGGCACCTCCGTACCTTCAGGCTCTGATCAGGCCCTACACCCAAACAAGGGCACTGCGTTCATCCACCTCTGGCCTGCTCGCCTCCCTACCTCTGAGGAAGCACAGTTCCCGCTCAGCCCAGTCAAAACTGTTCGCTGCTCTGGCACCCCAATGGTGGAAGAAGCTCCCTCACGACGCCAGGACAGCGGAGTCAATCACCACCTTCCGGAGACACCTGAAGCCCCACCTCTTTAAGGAATACCTGGGATAGGATAAAGTAATCCTTCTAACCCCCCCCCCCCTTAAAAGATTTAGATGCACTATTGTAAAGTGGTTGTTCCACTGGATATCATAAGGTGAATGCACCAATTTGTAAGTCGCTCTGGATAAGAGCGTCTGCTAAATTACTTAAATGTAAATGTAACATTGAATACGGAACAAGCATCGCTTATTACCATACAATATATAATTTAATAGTGGAGACATGCAAAATCGAATTTCAAATGAAAAAACACATCAATGGCATTCATTTATTAAATAAATAAAATTTAAATAAAAATCGTATGCCTCTTTTCTATTTGCAGCTTTCTGATTTAAATACCAAAATAAACTTTTCCACTGGCTAATAATTTTACAAATAAAATGATAATAAATCAATCAACCATTCAAGCCCATGCCTTGTAACAAGAAAAAGTGCACAAAGAAAACGTTAATTATTGCACACTGATCTAATCTGATGTGCCCAAGCCAGATACCTGGCATCTCTTCTTGGATGCTAGTTCATCAATGTCTGGGCTCAGGCTCTGAGCTGAAGAAATCCTCAGTATCGAGCGAAGGTGTTCATCAGTCAGACGTCTCCTGTGAGTTGTTTTGGTCATCTTCATCGAGGAGAAAAGTTGCTCGCATAGATAAGTGCTGCCGAACATGGAGAGCATCTGAGCAGCTTGGGTGCGGAGCTGAGGCATTGTGTCAGGGATGAACCGTGGAAACTGTGCGGCGCCCACAGCATCATACTTTGACTTCAGCGTGTCGTTGCACTGGAGTTCAATCAGCTCCATTTGGATGTTGGTTGGTGCATTTTCCACATCAACTGCGAAGGGATTACTAAGCAGTTCAAACCTACATTTCTGGACATCGAAGTCGGCAAATCGCCGGCTAAACTCAGCGGCGAGAACACTGAGTTTTTCAGCAAACTGTGCGCATGGGAACACGGCGGTAGAGATCTGCGCTTTTATGGTTTGGCAGCAGGGAAAATGGCAAGGGTTTCCTTGAAGCATCTGATTCTCCCACAGGCACAGTTTAGTTTTAAAGGCCCTCACTGCAGCGTACATGTCTGTGATGATGCGCCCCCGCCCCTGAAGCTGCAGGTTCAGCGCATCGAGATGGCTCGAAATGTCACAGAGAAAGACCAGCTCACACAGAAACTTTTGCTCCCGGAGCTCTGCTGTATCATTCCCTTTGGTTTCCAGGAATTGACATATTTCCTCACGCAGCTCGAAACATCTGTTCAGTACTTTTCCTCTGCTTAGCCATCTCACCTCTGTGTGATACAGCACGTCTGCGTATTCCGAACCACACTCCTCTAGAAAAAATTTAAACTGGCGGTGATTCAGACCTTTGGCTCTTATAAAGTTAACTACCTGTGTTACTGTGGTCATAACATGTTCCATCTTTAGGGCTTTGGCACACAGTGATTCCTGATGTATGATGCAGTGGTAAACAGTTAGCTCACATGCACAGTTCTCTTCCCGCATCTTCTCCCGAACCATGCCCACCAGTCCACTCTTTTTACCGCACATCGCTGGCGCACCATCTGTCGTTAATCCAACGAGTTTATCCCACGGCAGCTTTATTTCAGTTACACATTTGGAAACCTCCTCAAAGATTTCCTTTCCTGTGGTTGTGCCATGCATTGATTTGAATCCCAATAGCTCCTCCGTAACACACAGATTTGAGTCCACTCCACGGATGAAGACTGACAGCTGAGCAGTATCAGATGCGTCGCAGCTCTCATCCACAGCGAGGGAGAACGCAACGAAATCTTTTCCCTTTTCCATCAGCTGGTCATACAGATTGGTGGCAAGATCACATGTGCGATCAGCTACTGTGTTCCTGCTCAGGCTCACGTTTGAAAATGCTTGCTTTTTCTCTGGGCATACGAGGTCACAAACTTTCATCATGCACTTTTTCACGACCTCTCCCTCATTAAAGGGCCGGGCTGATTTTGCGATCTCTGCTGCCACTATATAACTAGCCTTTACAGCAGCCTCACTTTGTGATGTGGCTTTTTGAACATATTCTGTTGTGAAACCAAACTTCTTCTCATCTCCTCTACTTTCTGGCTCCTTTGAGTCATGTCCAGGTCCTTGTATTTGTCATGGTGTTTCGTTTCATAGTGTCGTTGTCACGTCCTGGCCAGTATAAGGGTTAATTAGTATTGTAGTTTGGTCAGGACGTGGCAGAGGGTATTTGTTTTATGTGGTTCTGGGTGTTGTATGAGTTAGGAGGGCATTTGATTTAGTATTCCGGGGTTTTGGGCACTGGGTGAGTTTCATGAATTCTATGTTGAGTCTAGTGTGTCTGTTTCTATGTTTGGATTCATTGGGGTTGGGACTCTCAATTGAAGGCAGGTGTTGTCTATTTTGCCTTTGATTGAGAGTCCCATATATGTGGGTGTGTTTGTCTTTTGTGGGAGATTGTTCTGTGTTTAGCCTTGTGCCTTACCAGACTGTTTTTTTGTTGATCGTTCGGTCATTGTTATTTTGGTGTTCATTTTGTATTTATTAAAAAGCAAGATGAGCATACACATACCTGCTGCGTTTTGGTCCCCCTTCACAACTGTGACAGTCGTCTAATGTTGTACTCCTTACTTACAGCCACGTTGACTCCACAAACAAGACAAACAGGTTTGTCTTTTACATATGTAAACAGATATTCTGCCTCCCACTTGTCCAGAAAGCTCCTGTTTTCTGCCTTTCTTTTCGCCATTTTTGGGAAGGGATAGCGCGCTGACAGTTGTAGCGTCTATGTTGCTATGACTACTGTCACAGAGGAGAGGGCGTTTCTGGGTCCTGTCCTGATTGGCGCGCGAAAACAACAGCAGAGCATTATGGGATTCGTAGTATTAGCGGTGAATGCGCTGTATAATACCGGCGGGCCAGCTCTAGTAGTAATTTGGTATTGTCTCACGGGCCCACGGGCCAGAGTTTGACACCCATGCCCTATGAGGTCCAGAGCCTGCTGGTTTTCTGTTCTACCTGATAATTAATTGCACACCCATGGTGTCCCAGGTCTAAATCAGTCTCTGATTAGAGGGGAACAATGAAAAACCGCAGAGGACCTGGTCAAAGATTTTAGTTGGAGGAGTCTAGGGTGATATGATCCTTAACTAGCCTCTCAAAGCACTTCATGATGACAGAAGTGAGTGCTACAGGGCGAGAGTCATTGTTTGTGCTATTCCCACTACGAGAGATGAAGGAGAGTCTGAGAAGTGGAGTGGCGAAAGAGATTTCTACTTTTCAATTCACATCACATCCTTGCCTTACCTTTAGTTGTGACTGGCAAGGCAACATTCTTAGTCAGCAGCTCAACATGACCCGTGAATATCACAGTAGCCACTAGCCAGTAAGCACAAACTATTTAACAATCGGAGCAACTTTTCTTCGAAAACATATTATAATATTTAATAATGCAACCGAAACATATTACACTCTTGAACAATGCAACAATCCACAAGCATTTGCAGACAATGGTTTACTTTAAATTAGCTGACCGTACACAGCTAACTCCTGCTAGCTATGTATTATAATATAGGCGACACAGCTAGGTAACATTAGCTAGCTAAACAAAATGTGACCCGTGACAGAGGTTACTATTTCACAGGAGAGGCATTTGAATGTAATAAACAGTTGTTTTTTTCATCTAAAGGCATTTTTTTAGCTGGCAAAGTGTACCTACTAACACTTTAATAACAGTGTTGTCCTGAATACAGCTGCTGGTATCGACAAAGGATTATTTTATGTGTTTCAGTCTGCCATGAATCATCATTTACATTTTTACATTTTACATTTTTAGTCATTTAGCAGACGCTCTTATCCAGAGCGACTTACAGTAGTGAATGCATACATTTCATACAATTTCATACATTTTTTTCTGTGCTGGCCCCCCGTGGCCATCATAATCCATAAACAGGTACGAGTATACAGTTAAAATGCCAAGATAGCCACATGTACATACGTTATTGTCTCAACTGTATCAAAAAGTTGTTTTCATTGTTAGCTATACAGCTAGCTAGCTAGACAGTTGCATACAGGTAATGTTATAACAAGCTAACGTTAGCTAGCAGAGCTGGAAAGTTGCATTCTGCAGTTAATGTTGATTGCTGATGTGCTAAAACCATGCATGACATGATGATAATTTTGTCAGTTTGTCATGTTAAACTAGCTAGCAACTGAAAATAGCCACTGTGGTGTTGTCACGGTTGTCGTCGGTGAAGGAGGACCAAAACGCAGCAGGCATGCGGTTGTTCATTTTGAACATTTATTAAATCAAAACGAACACTCCAAAACAACAAAACGAAACGAACTACAGACAGTCTGGCAAGGCACAAGGCTAAACTCAGAACAATCTCCCACAAGTGACAAACACACCCTCATATATGGGACTCTCAATCAAAGGCAAAAGGAAAAACACCTGCCTTCAATTGAGAATCCCAATCCCAATTAACCAACCATAGAAACACACTTACTAGACTACACATAGAAATACATAAACATAGACCATAAACCAAAAACCCGGAAATACTAAATCAAACACCCTTTTACCAAAACACCACCCTGAACCACATAAAACAAATACCCTCCGCCACGTCCTGACCAAACTACAATACCAATTAACCCTAATACTGGCCAGGACGTGACAGGTGTGAATACTAATCGATTAGCAAGCTAATCAAGACCCATGGTTAAGTGATAAGAACACATGCTAAGTTGGTAAGACAGCTAGCCACAATTAAAGCTAGCTATTGGATGTGTAGATTTTGTGGTCATTTTTTGCCTGTTCAACTAGCTGGCTAACTAGATGAATACCATTTACATCTAGCCAGTTGGTAATTATAAAGCTAAATGTTCGCTAAATATAGCTAGTTATCTTGTAGTGTCTGCATTGCCATTGTTTGGCTGGAAGCAGGTTGCGTGTGTACAGGGAATTTAAATACAGCTGTAGCAGTCAATCAGCAATAGCACACTACAGGTGACAAAATTCATGGTTTAACCTATTTTACTGGAATTAGTATTTCGGCATAAACCTGTTCTCCACCACCAGTACAAAGAGATGATCAAGGGTGAACAAGCAACAATTCAGGTATTTTGTCTTATTGCTTAAACTTGGGAGGCAATAAATGTTATTTCTGGTATGCAAGGTTTTAATAATGTCTTGTTTATTTTTGTCTGCTTTCCTCCTTTACAGCTTCAACAGTCTGGACCCTGATGTTGTTGTGGCCAAGGAGCTTTCACTCAGATGGAACCAGGTTTCAGCTGTTGTGCAATGTTGACTTCCTTCCTCCCAGAGATGTGAAAACATCCTACGAGACTGGACACAACCCGGAAAACATATTTTTCAGAAGATCAGGACTTTTGCAATGACAAGGCCATGGACATTACATGTCCTGCTCCAAAGGCCAGGACAAAAATATGCTCTCAGGCAAGATTCCTTTGTTAATATCATAACATGACCTGAATGCCATACAACTCTCCTTCCGTGGCCTCCAACTGCTCTTAAATACAAATAAAACTAAATGCATGCTCTTCAACCGATCACTGCCCGCACCTGCCCGCCCGTCCAGCATCACTACTCTGGACGGTTCTGACTTAGAATATGTGGACAACTACAAATACCTAGGTGTCTGGTTAGACTGTAAACTCTCCTTCCAGACTCACATCAAGCATCTCCAATCCAAAATTAAATCTAGAATCGGCTTCCTATTTCGCAACAAAGCATCTTTCACTCATGCTGCCAAACATACCCTCATAAAACTGACCATCCTACCGATCCTTGACTTCGGCGATGTCATCTATAAAATAGCCTCCAACACTCTACTCAACAAATTGGATGCAGTCTATCACAGTGCCATCCGTTTTGTCACCAAAGCCCCTCGTTGGCTGGCCATCGCTTCATACTCGTCGCCAAACCCACTGGCTCCAGGTCATCTACAAGTCTCTGTTAGGTAAAGCCCCGCCTTATCTCAGCTCACTGGTCACCATAGCAACGCCCACCCGTAGCACGCGCTCCAGCAGGTATATCTCACCGGTCACCCCCAAAGCCAATTCCTCCTTTGGCCGCCTTTCCTTCCAGTTCTCTGCTGCCAATGACTGGAACAAGCTGCAAAAATCACTGAAGCTGGAGACCCATATCTCCCTCACTAGCTTTAAGCACCAGCTGTCAGAGCAGCTCACAGATCACTGCACCTGTACATAGCCCATCCAACCACCTCATCCCCAAACTGTATTTATTTATTTATTTATCTTGCTCCTTTGCAACCCAGTATCTCTACTTGCACATTCATCTTCTGCACATCTACCATTCCAGTGTCTAATTGCTATATTGTAATTACTTCGTCACCATGGCCTATTTATTGCCATTCCTCCCGTATCTTGCCTCATTTGCACTCACAGTATATAGACATTTTGTTTCCTTTTTTTCTACTGTATTATTGACTACATGTTTGTTTATTCCATGTGTAACTCTGTGTTGTATGTGTCGAACTGTTGTGCTTTATCTTGGCCAAGTCGCAGTTGTAAATGAGAATTTGTTCTCAACTAGCCACCTGGTTAAATAAAGGTGAAAAAATAAAAAATTAAATAAAAAAAACCCAAGTCACTCAAAGGATCTGATGATATAAGCCTAGGTCTAGATAGTGTTTTTACCTAAGTCTTTATGGTGTTTGTGTGTTTAATATTTTCCTAAGTGTAGGCTACTACCTTTAACACTTAAAGTCAATAGTTAAGTTAAGTCTTAAAAGATTTCAACAAGTTCTTTGTTTTTTAAGCACTACCTCCACAGTCACATGTGTTTCAATGTAATTTCTTTGAGATTTAGAGGGTGTGAACGATGCTACATGAGCGTAAACAAAGAGCAGCACCGTATCTGTTCAATGTGAAAGGTTATCTTTATTTCTCAACAATATGCTATTTAATACTGTTAATGGTTTGCCTAATGGGGGAATTTGGTGAGGTAATGTTCAGAGAACCCATTTAGGCAATTTGGTGAAAGTATTCATTTTCGAAATATGTTTCCCAAGGATTAAAGCAGAGCAAGTGTGAAAATTGCAGCAAAATGTCTGAATGCCTTTTCTTCCTAAATGGGATTATAAATGTATCAACTTTGAAAGCAGCATCACTTCCCCATGTTTCTTCCAAATACAGTGTATGATATTCCATTTTGAAGCTCTGAGTCTGTACTTTTATTCAATATACAAAACACAATTTAACATTTTGGAACAAAAGACCGAAAAGAGATGGTCGGTGACAAATAGCTAATTTCTGCATCCTCCCAAACATGCTGGATGTAGCTGAAAGCTGACGTTTAGCTGAACCATAGCTAAATAGGAGTTATTGAGCTTACACCAGCTACCGTATTAAAGTTACCATATTACAAACCAGACTTCATTTTATCAATATCATGGAAGTCATTATATGAGGTAAAAGCAAATTGTGACTGAAAATGTTAATAATAGCCTGGGGAGTTGCTTCTTGCCTGGACCTCGGTTTCCACCAGATAGCACAGCCACAAAGTCAACACTGGCTATATAAAGATTCATGAATACAAAAAGTTGCCTTTTGGTCTTCATTTAAGGTTAGGGTTAGGCATATGGTTAGCAGCGTGGCTAAGGTTA
The DNA here is from genome assembly GCF_901001165.1 of Salmo trutta. Classification (NCBI taxonomy): domain Eukaryota; kingdom Metazoa; phylum Chordata; class Actinopteri; order Salmoniformes; family Salmonidae; genus Salmo; species Salmo trutta. The sequence continues at coordinate 41,411,084 of NC_042984.1, read as the reverse complement.
AAAACTGATTTTAAGAAGATACATTTTAGAAAAGGAAGACGTTAATGACAGTGGCTGTGGTAACTAGTGACGATGCTGGATGTCGATGGCGGTTCAGTGGAGTCAAGCAAAAACACACTATTTAGATTTAAAACTACGGTGACATTTTCAGAATGTAACAGGCCGTTACTACAATTTCAGGTAAAAACTCAATAAAACAAGTCTCCAAAATAAGGAAAAGGTCTATACATTTCAGCTGTTTCAAAAACATCGCTATTACAATTTTGACCGTAAGGAGTGTTAGCTCAACGAGACAATTCTGTTTACAATGCCCTGCTTAGAGGGGGGCAATTGTCGGGCGTGTGTTGTGCGGTCGAGAAGTGACAAGTTTGCAAGTTTACATTGCAGTATATGCATAGGCGAGGGTATTTTTGTGGAAAGTCTAGTAAGTGTGAAGACCTAAGAAAGGAGCTCTGCAGGTGTAGAGAGAGGGAGAAAGAGAGATCTAGCAAAGGTACAGGGATATATTCAGGGTGACAAATGAGAGAGGGAGAAAGAGAGATCTAGCAAAGGTACAGGGATATATTCAGGGTGACAAATGAGAGAGGGAGAAGTGGGGGGAGATAAAGCCAATCTGCATAGGAAAGGAGAGTAAGAGAGGGAAGGGGGAAGGAAGAGAGAAGGAGGGAGACGTATAAGAATGAGTATTTAAGTATTTAAACTACAGTGAATGTTCGATTCAGAGATTGGGGGGGGGTTATCCCACCCCCTCCACCGCAGACCTTAATGGGTTCCCTTGACAACCGCTTGTGCACTCCCTCGTTCAGTTTCTGACAGTGGAGGCCAACAAAACAAGTTGGTGAAAGATGGAGGGAAAAAACATGGAGGACAGGGTTAGGGTTAGGGTTAACCTAACCCTAACCCTAACCCAAATTTGCTCTTGAGTCTCTCCACCGTACAATGACGCAAATGGCAGAGGTAAACAGTGGACAGGCTGCTTGCTTTTCTCAGCTAGTTTGGCTCGCGACAACAGCGAAAGAGAAGTCTGAGTTTCACCACGATAGAACAGATCCTGTTACAGAAAGGTTTTCTGGTGAGTATTTGGCATTGATCTGTGTCAGGTCTTGTGGAAAGTCCGCTAGGCGCTAGGTAATTGCTATTGGAAGTGGGTAAAATAACATACCGATGTCAGGCCAGCCTGTAGGGCTAAATGCGCAGCAGAAGTTCAATGCACTGTTAGAAAAACTAAATTCAAAAGTTTGTTGTTTTATTAAATGAAGAATTTCAAATGTCATGGTATAGCCTTGTCATTCATGGTATAAAAATGTCACAAGGATCATACATTTTTTATATATATTTCTTTACATGAACACTCAAATAATAAAATACCAATGTCCTTTCAGATATCCGGACATTCGATTAACCGTGCCCATCCCTACCGGAAATGGGATTATTTGCATATGGATTACTCAGAGGTGTTAACGTGCACGTACACTATATTTTCTAATGTTGTATTTACCTGTATACTAAACGCATAGGCCTGACAGATATATATAGAAATACACACATTGGAAATCTGTTCTGTACATGCAGACAATACAAAATCATTGAGGTAGGACCTGGACAGTCATTCACTTCATCCCTTCACCCCTCACCCCCTTCTACTCAGCATATCTTGACTTTACTGTACATGCAGGGCCAGCCCTGTGCATAAGCGACATAGACATTGTGGGGGGGGGGGGGGGGGGGGGGGGCTCAGTCCCGTTAGAATAGTAGAATTTCTAAATGTGGTTGTGTCAGCAGTTTTCCACTTGTTATGCTAGTCAATCAATTAGCCCACATCAGCACTTTTATTTTGATGAGTAAAGTTAGTCTACCAAGCTATCTAAACTTGTTGTAATCATGTCCAAATTGCCCAGGGGCCCTGACCTCCAGGGGGCTCCCATTGATTTTGTTAGTCACTCTCACTCAGATACAGTATCATATTAACATGGCATAAGTCATGGCAAAATGTGTAGAATTTCAGGAAATTTGCTTTAAAACTGAAAACAAGTTCTCTCTGCCCCATGGCAAAATGTGTAGAATTGCAGGAAATTAAGTTCAAAACGTAAGATGTTTCTCTCCGGCGTCCAGAGGGGGGCCACGAAAATGTTTTGCCTAGAGCCCTCTAAAGTCTAGGGGCGGTTCTGTGTACATGTCCATTGTCTACACAAGGAGCTAGCAGATTGGCCAGCTCCTGAAAGCCTGATCCCTTCTGCAGGCAACTCTCCCGCCCCCTCCTTCTCTTTCCCCCTTCTCCCCCTCTCTCGCTCTTACCACGGAATCACAGCACGCACCCATATACCATCCCAAACAAACAGACCCTGTTACAACCCTAAAAATAGACCCCCCCCATCTTTGATAACAGAGCCCCCTCACCCCTCTATAGCCATCCTCCACACCACCCACATAGAGCAGCAGTGACACCTTCCATCATATGCTTCTGAGGCTGGGAGAGAGAGGAGCAGTGTTTATGACGAGGTGATTGGACTTGTAATTAGCACTGTGAAACATTGTTACAATGCTGCCCTGGGGCATATAGGGGTTGAGTGGTCAGAGTGAGGGAGTTCTTTCTGAGCCTGAGGGGACACAGCATGTTGACTAGCTTTATCAGTTTAGATAAAGAGTCGACTCCAGAGTGCAGAGGAGAGGAGGCCATTTCTAGGCCGTGAAAGGACGTTGAACGGTGGAGGTTGTGTCTTTGGTTGTATCACGTTGACCACGGTCACAATAACACTTTGCAAATTGGCCCATTAGAATCCATTCACCGCGGAACAAAAGGTAGATAGAAGAAAGGATTGACGTGAAGGCGTTATCCCTCTATCCGACTGCCCTTTAGATGAGTGTCACAAACAGCCACACAAAGACTAGGATCAAACCCAGCTGAGCTCCCGACGTCCTCCCTTTCATCTCTCCCTTTAATGTGCTGAAGCCCAAATGGCACTCTATTCTCTATGGGCCCTGGTCTAAAATAGTGCACCATATAGGGAATAGGCTGCCATTTGGGACGAACCCCCGAGGTCCTGCCCTGACTGCTTTGACTGCCATTTAACGTAACGGCCCAAACGTCAGGGATTGTACCGTTTGTCTACTGGAATTAAACATCACACGAATCGCTCTCTGAAACCTCTTTTCATCAAACACTTTCCTGGAGACATGACTTGTGTAATCCAGGCAATCTCCCCTTTCTGACAGGACATCAACGTTGAAATGGGAAATTGATGAAACGTAACTTTAATGCAATTGTCTCTCACGGCACATTTCTGTTATGACCTTGTGTAGTTGCTCTACGCTCGGCTCTAAACGCAGGTGAGGCTTACACTGTGCACTCCCACACGGAGAGGGGCAAGAGAGAGAGACAGAGACAGAGAGACACACAAATGGAGAAAAATAGAGAAAGAGGGATGGAAGGATTGAAATGTCAAATCATAAATAAGTAACAAAAGAACGTGCTCTACACACCTGCAGTAAAAACATGGTTAATTACACACAGGTGTGGGCCAATCATATTTACCCACCAAAACATGTTTCTCATTATTCTAACCAAAATGGCGGCCACCGAGTCAATACAGACTACGGCTGCGGTATAAACTCATAAAAGACACACCCTCGTCCACTTACCCTCGCCTTATGCCCTTGGGGGAATCCCCGTCGCCATCTTGGATGATTAGCCAAGCAAGGGAAGTTTGCAACGTAAGCCCCTCAGCCCTCGTTTTTAGTCGAGTTTGCGAGTGTACAATTATGTTCACTCCGGGGCCTGAAACTCCCCATAATTCAATTCGCGGCGATTGTACATCCGCTAAGAAAAGTCAGCGAAAACTTGAAAACAACATCAATGGAGAAGTCAACATACAAGAGAAAGTAAAAACAAATGTAAATGAGTTAGAAATTGTGCTACTAATGACGGCACAAACACGTCTCGTAAAAAGTAAATATGTTTTTGTTTTGGTTATCTTTTGGAAATTGTAGAAATAAAACATTTTCCTTCTTCAGAAGTTCCAGCTAGGCAGGCTAACGTTAGTTAGCTAATTCATTTGCTAGCTATCATACAGTTGGTGTATATTAATAATTCTATATTTAATATAAGTAGACATACACTAATAATTGACTGTAGCGCATATAAAGCAACCACAAGCTACCGGTGGCTGAAAACACAATCATCGCGGGATGAACGAGTGACGAATTTCCGGCCAAGGGCGGTCCATTTAAATATCATTCCTTCCTCCCTCCCCCCTTGCACTGCAAGTGTATACTCGTCAGACGTCATGATACGTCATCAGAAGTGTCCACTTAATTTGAGAGCTGAGGGGATAGGGTGTGTCTTTTAAGTGTTTGGACTGCAGCTAGTGTCCCGCTGATTTAAGGATGGATAACTCCAGTTCTCAGGGGCCTGATTGGTGTCCCACTTTGGCCCCAGCTAACACACTTGACTCCACACTTGACTCCAATCAACTAATCATCATCTTCGGTTTAGAATGCAATTAGTTTAATCAGCTGTGTTCGCTAGGGATGGGGGGGAAGTGTGACACCACTCTGGCCTGAGGACTTGAGTTGCCCATCACTGCTCTGATGGAACTACAGGGAAACATAAATCTGATACCATTGTTATGATGGGGAGTGGGAAAACAAGAAATATGTCAGGGCTGATATTACACATTTCTGACACATAGTTCTGGCAGTAGAGGGGTAAAAAAGTAACATTTTACCCTTATTTTACCAAGTAAGTTGACTGAGAACACATTCTCATTTACAGCAATAACCTGGGAAATAGTTACAGGAGAGGGGATGAATGAGCAAATTGGAAGCTAGGGATGATTAGGTGGCCATGATGGTAGGAGGGACAGCTTGGGAATTTAGCCAGGACACCGGGGTTAACACCCCTACTCTGCCATGGGATCTTTAGTGACCACAGAGAGTCAGGAGACCTGGTTTAACGTCCCATCTGAAAGACGGCACCCTACACCAGGCAATGTCCCAAATCACTGCCCTGGGACAGCATATACATATATATTTTAAAGAAAGAGTGCCTCCTACTGGCCCTCCAACAACACTTCCAGCAGCATCTGGTCTCCCATCCAGGTACTGAGCAGGACCAACGTTGCTTAGCTTCAGAGGCAAGCCAGCAGTGGGATGCAGGGTGGTGTGCTGCTGGCATTACTAGGCCACTCAGCTCAGAGCAGAATGTAGGCAATTAGATATTTCATTTCAGAGCAGAAGATACTGGGTAGTGTGTTAAGGTTCTCTCTCTATCTGATTCTCTCTCTCTCCCTCTCTATTTCTCCGTCTCTCTCGACTGGGATGAGAGATAGCAAAATAAGTCAAATCAGCCTTCAAAGTCAAATCAGAACTGGGAGGCCAGTTTGACCCAGTTAACAGCCCTCCTCCCCTCCCTCCCTGTCTCCCTTCCCCACCTGGCACCTCGCCTGCTTTTGGATGTGTGTTTAAAAGGGCTATCCATCAAATGCCTGTCTGCCTTTACTGTCTATTAAGAGTTACTGAGGAGTAGAGGCAGGAGGAGACAAGACCTAAACAGTATATATCCCAACTGCCACATAGACAAGACACCGTCTCCCTCTCTTCTCTTCTCTTCTCTTCTCTTCTCTTCTCTTCTCATCTCCTCTCCTCTCCTCCCTTCTCCACTCCTTTCAGTAGAATTCAGTTAAGGAGCATGTGCCTCTCGCTCCCCTGCTCTCGCTCGTTAGGAGAATCTGGAGCACCTGACGCTCATTAAGCCGTCAGTTAGCTGGTCGCTAACGGTGACAGACACTCAGCCGAAGGAGAGGGGCGCGACAGTCCCCTGCATTCCCCTCATAGCTCACCTCATCTCTTCATTAAGCCTCCTACACAACAACAACACTGGCAACGGGGCCTTCTCCCAGTTCTTTCCAGACTGAAGAAAGATGCATGAGGCCAATGAAATGGATTCAGTTTCAATCTATAAGAGATTGTATCTGATTGTATCTCGGGGCATGCTGTTCAAGAGGGAAAGCTTTTCGTTTGGCTTTTTTTCTGTAGAGTGGGCAGGTGCACACTTAACACATAAAGACACACAGACGCACACAAACTCATGCACGCACGCACTTGCACGCATATGCAAACACACACACACAGACACCAACCCCCCCCCCCCCCCCACCCACACACACTCTCCCACACAAACTCACACCAATCATCCTCTTTCGACTAAACCCCTCACACTCTCAGTAAAGAGGGGCTGCCAGCCAATTTATTTTCCTTTCTGCCACAAAATGAGTTTGGAGAGCTCTCCACCCCCCTGAGAGAGACGAGCACGGAACGCTACGCTGCTGGGAGGAGATAGAAGTATAGACATTTACAAAAGCCACTTCCTGTGTGACAACTATCTATGAGCTCTCATAACCAAGCAGGACCAAACAGGAGCACTGAGGCTGAAACTGGCCATCAGCTCATCCTGAGCTGTAGCGGTGGTGCTGATGGGTGGTTCAATAGAGAAATAAAGAGAGAGACGAATACCCAGCTGGGATGGACTAAATACAACCAACAGTCATCACACAGTCATCACACAGTCATCACACAGTCATCACACAGTCATCACGCAGTCATCACGCAGTCATCACACAGTCATCACACAGTCATCACGCAGTCATCACGCAGTCATCACACAGTCATCACACAGTCATCACACAGTCATCACGCAGTCATCACACAGTCATCACACAGTCATCACACAGTCATCACACAGTCATCACGCAGTCATCACACAGTCATCACACAGTCATCACACAGTCATCACACAGTCATCACGCAGTCATCACACAGTCATCACACAGTCATCACACAGTCATCACACAGTCATCACGCAGTCATCACACAGTCATCACGCAGAAGACAGATTCACTCTTATGTCGTGATGCTTTGTCCAGTAAGTCCTATCTATATAACACTACGGATCATCTCACGAGCCATGTACATGAAGGTCATGAAGGTCAAGGGAGACTACATTACCGCTATGTGTGTATAATTGCGGCCTTACAAGCATTTCGCTACACCCGCAATAACATCTGCTAAATACGTGTATGTGACTCATAAAATGTGATTTGATTTGACTATGCTGAGGTTGGCAGTGCCAGAAATAGTCATCAATTTATAGGTGATAATTGATGAGTGCTTCATTTCACTGTGTGCATCCAGCCTTCTCTCTTACAGTCTGCGGCTGCCTGGGAGTTAACTGATAATTATCAGAGGAGAGAGAGGAAGAGAAAAGCGTGTCACAGCACGGGGTAGTGCTGGGCTCTAGGAGAGACAATGCAGGGGTGGGTGTGTACAGTATATCACGCCACTGCAGCATGCTACTGCTGCACACACACACACACACACACACACACACACACACACACACACACACACACACACACACACACACACACACACACACACACACCCATACTAATGCAGGCAGGCAGACACATGACCACACACACTCAGAGAAGCATGCCCAGTCAAGCCCCTGTGTACTCTAAGCAGAGAGAAGGTGATAAGAACTCAGACTGGCTCAGACCACGTTGTAATTGTTTAACGGTCTACACACGGTGGTTTTGATGATGTCACCAGGTCCTCTAAAACCACATCAAATTCTGGAGGACATACAATTGCAATCATTTTTATGCCTGGGGGGGTCATTTTGTATCTAGATGTCCCCCATGGTTCCCTTCTCTCTTCTTGTCCTTCTTTTCGTCCCTCTCTCTCTCTCTCTCTCTCTCTACCTCCCTCCATCTCTCAGGGTCTGACAGGTCAGTGTACGGCGCACTAGTAATGGAAGGTGCAATTTTCCTCATCCAATTGAGCAATCAATCTCACGTCTCATTTGCTCCACTCAGCCACGTCACACAGCTTAGTAGCCCAGCGGTCTGGGGGAGCGTGACTGGGCCTCGAGGACCCGTCCCTGGGTAGAGGAGAGCAGGGAGGCAGGAAGACTGATCGTACTGGACATGGAACAACGTTACGTCAGCTCAGCATACAGCTAGGGTTTATGGAACGAGGGTTACGTAAGGAGAGGTGGATCCCACTGGACGGGACACTCACTAATGGCTCAAGACGGAGAGACACAGAACCACACACATACTTAGGAGTCAAACTCCAATTCTTCAACAGTCAAACTCAAGGATTTGGGACTCTCCGATTCATTATCGATGTCTCATTCCCTGCCAATTTAATCAGTAATGATCTAAATCCTGCTTTGCTGGTTTTAAAATGACTTCATCTGCAAGGCTCTTAGCCTGACACCTTTGTTGTCCAACTGTCTTAACAGTCTCAACAGCACTCAGACAGACAGACAAAGAGAGAGAGAGAAACAGAAGAGAGAGAGAAATAGAAAGAGAGAGAGTGAGAGAGCGCGCAAGAGAGAGAAAAAGACAGATATCAAGTTCAAGTGGAGCTCAGCTCCTTCTCAGCCTTCTGATGCAGGCCGACATGTCGGTCTCTTATATAACAGGGTGTTTTTTCTACAAACATGCACGGGTGCAACTTTGGTTTTAGAAGTGGGGGGGACATAATAATAATAATTATATATATTTTTAATTCTGTCGGATAAACGCTTCAAACAGCATACCCGACCGCTCGGAGGCGTCCGCATTGTCCTCGTTTTGTATCACATTCCAAAGATAAAACTTGGGGGATGCAATTTCAGAAGGTGGGGGGGGACATGTCCCCCCCGTCCCCAGTGAAATATTCGCCCCTGCAACATGCACACACACACACACACACACACACACACACACACACACACACACACACACACACACACACACACACACACACACACAGACATGAGAGGAGCGGGAGACTCCTGGGGAATCAGGATCTACCGATCCTCTGTCAGTGAGAGAGACAGGAATGTTCTGACAGGACCTAATGAGGAGAACAGAGAAAACAGAGAACACTTAGAACTAGGTGCTGTAATGATACACGTCTTCGTACTGCTCGGAACACCAGTGAATACATCAAAAATACAATAAAAAAGAAACACTAGGCCATTAACTGCGTTGTATGCCATTGCCTCGTGAGTAAATCTGAGCTGGAAAAACCATTGTAGGCTATTTTGTTAAAACAAGAACAGCCTATGCCCACGTTGTAATCAAAGTTCTAATCTTGAGTGGCGGATTTCAAACTGTCCTTTTGTGAGGCGCAGCCGGGAACTGTTGTGGTGGGGCGGGTGGTGGGACAAGTGTTGGGATCGATAAACCAGGAGGATCCTCCGTCATCTTTTAAAATCTCCAGTTTGGGAACATTTTGGCTTCACAGTCGATTACAACGGCGACGGACAGAGAGTTGTGGATAAAAAGTGAACAGGATGTTCTCCGCTGCTCAACGAGAATAGTCTATGCAGGGCGGCGCGTGCAGCTTGTTGTTGTTGTCGGGCCAATCACAAGTCATCAAAGCGCCACCACAGTCATAGAGCCTCCGTGTGTGGTAAAGAAAGTTAGGACATGATCTAATCAATGGAAGTTGCAATTAAAATGATGGAATTAAAAGTTTAATGAGAAGTATATGTTACAGTGAACAAGAGCCAAATGGCAGGCTGCTATTTAATAGTCTGAATGGAGGTGTTGTTATTTGTAACTGTAGGACAGGAAGAAAGATAGCTGGCTAGCTATTTTAGCCAACTAGCTTCTCTCGGTTTGATGCGGTCAAGACAGGTACTACGCAATCATTTTGGATGATAAACAACCTAGCTATGACAAGCTAGAAGTTAGTATACTAGCGCAAGTCAGCTCTCCCTCCCTCCCTCCCTCCTTGCTCCCGTTTCACTCGCTCACAGTACACACACCCGTCCTCTGCCTGCTCTCGCTCGCGCTGTATCAGGTCTGGTTAATAAAGTAGCTTACAAATGGACTTTTCTGCTGCTTCCTTTACTTGGATCCGACCACGTCTATACGAAACTGGTCGTGCTCGTGTTCCGTTTGGAATGGGTCTCTATATTGAAAAATGTATTTATGCATATTTGTCCAAATGGGAAAGCCCCAGGTACATTTGGGAACGGGTCCAACTTTTTAGACCTCTACTTGATGCCCAACATATCAATCCCTGTCACAACAGACAACACCAGGAACACTGTGAATGATGTCACAGAAACTGGACTTGGGCCACAAACAGGGTGCTTTTTAATTCTGCGTATTTTGCCAAATAAACAACAGTTAAAATAAGAGTAACTGTTGGAATTAAATTTTTACCGAAACCGAACCGTGACCCCAAAACCGTGTACCGAACCCCGTTACACCCCTACTTAGAACCCTGGAGAACAACCTTGGTTCAAAGCTCCTGACGTGGAACCAGACAGACATACATGCCGTGATGAAAACCATTGGTGGTGAAATTCTGTAGTCACACAACTGCCATTCGTTCAATATACTCATTCTATACGGCAGGCCACATTTTGGAGATAATAAAACGCCCCTACTGTCCTACTATTCTACGATTCTGTCTTTTGTTTTCTCTGTTAGGGATCTGTCATAGGCTTATTATAGTCTTTACCATAAGCCTCGCTATAAAACCTATTCCCAATTGATGTGACCGAGAGGCTAATATGTCTAGCCAAACAGGTGCCTGAGTTTGGGTAGCCATGGCAACCAAGGTCCAAAGTGACAGCATAGCCAGCATAACATGTCATTGGCCTATTCCCATTACCTTGTTGAATATCACAGTAAACACAGGTGCAACTGGCAGCATGTTGATGATGTCACTGCCTTGGTCTGGTAGGATGACGGGGATTGTGGAGTCTGGGACCTTATCTGAGCCAGAGCTCCGAATAGACATCTGGTAAAACTATTATTAGTCTTGGGCCAAGGCAGTCGGTTCAGACAGGGTGTGTGGCGGTGGGTGACTTTACAAATGACCTGCCAGGACAGGAAGCCTATCACCCAGTCCACCCTAATCACCGCTCGGTCTGATAGGCCCGCTCCTCCTGGAGAATCTGTATAAATGTGCCAATCATCATAAATCACAGACACATCCCTGCATCTGGGTTTCTTCCCCTGTCAAAATGGCCGAGAGGGTTACTTCGGGTCTTCCGATAAGGAAATATGAAAAGGGGCTGCATGCGAGATTGCTCAATGACGATTCCCTCCGGTCCTTTGTTTCCCTGAAAGCAGCATGTTGAGTAAAGTGGCACCTTGCTAGCTATTCAGACACCCGCCAACTTCGGGGCTCACTAAACTCAGAATTACTGTTAGAAAAATTGGATTACCTTTGCTGTTCTTCGTCAGAATGCACTCCCAGGACTTCTACTTCAATAACAAATGTTGGTTTGGTTCCAAATAATCCATAGAATGCACTCCAAGTCCTGGGAGTGCATTCGGGTGTCTGAATAGCTAGCCTGTGATGGCTAAGCTATGTACTCAGAATATTACAAAATGTGGTTTCGCCGAAAAGCTATTTTAAAATCTGACATAGCGATTGCATAAAGGAGTTCTGTATCTATAATTCTTAAAATAATTGTTATGTATTTTGTCAACGTTTATGATGAGTAATTTAGTAAATTCACCGGAAGTTTTCGGTGGGAATGCTAGTTCTGAACATCACATGCTAATGTATAAAGCTGTTTTTTGATATAAATATGAACTTGATTGAACAAAACATGCATGTATTGTATAACATAATGTCCTAGGAGTGTCATCTGATTAAGATCATCAAATGTTAGTGCTGCATTTAGCTGTGGTTTGGGTTTTTGTGACATATATGCTTGCTTTGAAAATGGCTGTGTGATTATTTTTTGCTGGGTACTCTCCTGACATAATCTAATGTTTTGCTTTCGCTGTAAAGCCTTTTTGAAATCGGACAATATGGTTAGATTAACGAGAGTCTTATCTTTCAAATGGTGTTAAATAGTCATATGTTTGAGAAATTGAAGTTATAGCATTTTTGAGGTATTTGTAATTCGCGCCACGCGATTCCACTGGCTGTTGACTAGGTGGGACGCAAACGCTAGCGGAACGTCTAGATGCAAGAGGTTAAAGGAGTTCCCATATATGCTGAGCAATTGTTGGCTGCTATTCCTTCACTCTGTGGTCCAACTCATCCCAAACCATCTCAATTGGGTTGAGGTCAGGTGATTGAGGAGGCCAGGTGCAGCACTCCATCACTCTCCTTCTTGGTCAAATAGCCCTTACACAGCTTGGAGGTGTGTTTTGGGTCATTGTCCTGTTGAAAAAAAAATGATAGTCCCACTAAGCGCAAACCAGATGGGATGGCGTATCGCTGCAGAATGATGTAGTAGCCATGCTGGTTAAGTGTGCCTTGAATTCTAAATAAATCACTGACAGTGTCACCAGCAAAGCACCCCCACACCATCACACCTCCTCCTTCATGCTTCACGGTGGGAACCACACATGCGGAGAAAATCTCAAATTTGGCGTCATCAGAAGGACATATTTCCACCGTTCTAATGTCCATTCCTCATGTTTCTTGGCCCAAGCAAGTCTCTTCTTATTGGTGTCCGTTAGTAGTGGTTTCTTTGAAGCAATTAAACCATGAAGGCCTGATTCACGCAGTCTCCTCTGAACAGTTGATGTTGAGATGTGTCTGTTACTTGAACTCTGTGAGGTGAAATCTGAGGTGCAGTTAATATCTGATTTCTGAGGATGGTAATTTCTGGAATTTCTGATTTCTGAGGCTGGTAGCTCTAATGAACTTATCCTCAGCAGCAGAGGTAACTCTGGGTCTTCCTTTCCTGTGGCGGTCCTCATGAGAGCCAGTTTCATCATAGCACTTGATGATTTTTGCGACTGTACTTGATGAAACTTAAAAGTTCTTGAAATTTTCCGGATTGACTGACCTTCATGTCTTAAAGTAATGATGGACTGTCGTTTCTCTTTGCTTATATGAGCTGTTCTTTCCATAATATGGACCTGCTCTTTTACCAAATAGGACTATCTTCTGTATACCACCCCTACCTTGACACAACACAACTGATTGGCTCAAATGCTTTAAGAAGGAAATCAATTCCACAAATTAACTTTTAACAAGGCACACCTGTTAATTGAAATGCATTCCAGGTGACTACCTCATGAAGCTGGTTGAGAGAATGCCAAGAGTGTGCAAAGCTGTCATCAAGGCAAAGGGTGGCTACTTTGATGAATCTCAAATATTGTTTAACACTTTTTAGGTTACTACATAATTCCATATGTATTATTTCATAGTTTTGATGTCTTCACTATTATTCTACAATGTAGAAAATAGTAAAAATAAACTTTTGACTGGTATTGTATGTACAATTCATGTGTAATTCTCTGACCAGCAGCCGTTAAGCATCGCTCTCACACACACACACACACACACACACACACACACACACACACACACACACACACACACACACACACACACACACACACACACACACACACACACACACACATAGAACAGATGTACTCTTGAGAGCAATTAGTCTTCCCCACTAAACCTTGGTGAGGAAAGGTAAGGATATCAATAAAACCGTCTACTGCCTACATCCCCATTCACACATATGACCTCAACCCCACCTCCCCCTGGCTTTAACATGTTGTTTTCCAGACTACAATGGCTCCCTGAAGACTGCATGGTCCAAATTGAACCTGGTAGAAGACCTCTCCTCGCCACATCCAACGGGTCCCACTGCGTGAGATAATCTGACACTTTAAAAACCTTTTAATGTCTATAAAACGGGAGGGGGGGGGGTTAGAAATGGGGAGAAAGAGAGCTGTTAAAACAACAACCAGCAGATGTTGAGTAGATGTCTGGCTCAGGGGGGTGATGAACGGGGATGTAGTTTTAGATGTGTCTGCTCTCTTTCTCTCTCTTTCTCTCTCTCTCTCTCTCTCTCTCTCTCTCTCTCTCTCTCTCTCTCTCGCTCTCTCTCGCTCTCTCTCGCTCTCTCTCTCGCCTCACTGCAGACTGGCTCAGGTGTGGATTTTCTGTCTGGGGATGGAGAGACTAGTAGGGGATGGATATAAAATGCCTTTCATGTAACCTGTCAGGGCTCCAGCGCTCTGCATTCACTCTGTCTGCTGCATGTGTTTCTATGTCCACAGTGTTTTCACTCTGTACGAGGAGGAGGATGCAGGCTATACAGCCTGAGGTCGCTGTCTGAGGATCTATCCATTCCACAGTTGGCCTGACTCTTTTTCATGAGCATTAAATTACCTTGCGATTCCTTGGGTGGGTGGGTGGGTGGTATGGATGTGTTTGAAAAATTCAAACTGTTTGCTTGGCTGTGCCTGACGAGGAAATGGCCCATGCAGCTCCAAGATGTCACATGGATTTTGTGATGCGTTTATTTTTTGGGGAGACGTGTGTGTGTGTGCATTTGTGTTCTTCTGCAGGTATTTTATGTTCCTCCATAGGGATCGCTGGTCCTTCAGCAGCTCCTCACAAACCTCTGAATGTCCCACATTGTGTGAAGCTTCTTTCTATCCACCCAGAAATGCTACTGGGAACATTCCTTTGTCTTCACTGACCTTCTCTCCTCACCTTTCTTTGTAGCTTACTCTCCATTTCTCCTGCTTTCTGCTCTCTCTCTATTTTAGTCATTAGGCTAATAAGAGGTAGGGTGGCCTATATTTACATCCTATTTAGTGCTGCATGACAGTGATTACATTTTAGTAGTTGCTCTTCTCCAGAGCAACTTACAGTCGTGAGCGCATACATTTTCGTACTAGTCCCCTGTGGGAAATGAACCCACGACCCTGTCGTTGCAAGCTCCATGCTCTACCAACTGAGCCACATAGGTGAGGTCCTGGCCAATCACAACGACCCAGAAAAACAGCCTTCTATCCAGTGACTTCATAACCCATCTGCTTTGTTGCCATGATGGCCCATAATAGGTTTGTTTGCACTTGGCACAGTCCTGGAACACACCCAGTACAGGGCGCTCCTCATCAGAGACAGACAGCTGGCCAGCTAAATCATCATTAGGGTGGGAGAGGTTTTGACCAGGGGTAAGCACCTCGGTTTTTTAGGATGGACAGTTTGAGGGGAGCGGGAAAGAGACAGTCATTATCAGAAAAGGCTCCGTTACATGCTGGAGATCTGCAGGTCTGCAGGTCTGGAGATCTGCAGCATGGTGGGACTTAGTTCAGCCCAAACCACTGGGATTGCAAGCATGGTGAGGAGTTCTAATCAGAGCACACACACACACACAGACACACACACACAGACACACAGACACACACACACACACACACACACACACACACACACACACACACACACACACACACACACACACACACACACACACACACACACACACACACACACACACACACACACACACAAAACGACAGCAGCCCGTTTGGGACAAGTGATCGTCGCCCACAGCGACCTGATTGGTTGGCAGGGCCTGGGCTGAGCGGAGAATCCCAGATTAAACCTGAGAAGCACTCAGGACACACCTAATGCAGCGGAACAGGTGTGTGTGTGTGTGTACTACTGTATGTGTATGTGTGCCCATGGTGAAATACCTGACCAATTCCACTGTAACCTAACTGAATAACACCACCGTTGGGTGTTAACTAAAGTGGACCACAGTGGCAAAGTGCCAGAAGATGGAACATTGTCCAAAGTACCAAAGAAAACAACGTTGTCTACTACCCACATTTAAAAAAAACATTACACTTTACTAGAGAATACTACAGTAATTACTATAGAATTATATAGCAAACTTTTTAATACTGTAGAATACTATTCTACCCTCTGTAGTATCCCTCGATCATGTGTAGTACTTACTATAGAATGTTGTAGTATACTGTAAAATACTATAGTAAATACTACAATATTATCCAAGGAAGAAAAAAAACACTGTAGAAAATACTACAGTAATGTACGCAAAAACACTACAGTCCAAAAAATACTACACTTTTTAAACTTTAGTAAATATTACTGTATTTGCATACACCCTGCCCATTCCCCTCCCCCATAACACAATTTGTGCCACCCATAACTGAGAAACCTACATGCCAAGTATAGACCATATATTGTGTTTCCCTACAGGTTATAGAAAAGAGCAGAAGCTCTGAACTATCTATTCAGAACCCAGCTCTACGTAACAAGGTCATCCATGATACAGTAATTGACATCCATCCATGTCTGAGGATGTTGGGAGATAACGTGGAAACTAGAGAGGGGGGGCAACAGTGAGCGCTGTTACGTTTAAGTACAGTGAGGGAAAAAAGTAGTTGATCCCCTGCTGATTTTGTACGTTTGCCCACTGACAAAGAAATGATCAGTCTATAATTTTAATGGTAGGTTTATTTGAACACTGAGAGACAAAATAACAACAAAAAAATCCAGAAAAACCCATGTCAAAAATGTTATAAATTGATTTGCATTTTAATGAGGGAAATAAGTATTTGACCCCCTCTCAATCAGAAAGATTTCTGGCTCCCAGGTGTCTTTTATACAGCTGAGATTAGGAGCACACTCTTAACCTCTCTTGGGTAGGGGACAGTATTTTCACGGCCGGATGAAAAACATACCCAAATTAAACGGCCTACTACTCGGGCCCAGGAACTAGAATATGCCTATTATTAGATTTGGATAGAAAACACTCTGAAATTTCTAAAATTGTTTGAATGATGTCTGTGAGTATAACAGAACTCATATGGCAGGCGAAATCTGATGCTGGTAGTCTATTCAAGTCTTTGCCTATCTAACACACAGTGACTTAGGGTTCATTTTGCACTTCCTAAGGCTTCCACTAGATGTCACCAGTCTTTAGAACCTTGTTTCAGGCTTTTGCAGTGAACAGAGAGCGAACAAGAAGGCCGGGGAGTTGGTGACTCAGGGAAGGACATGAGTTCATTGGTGCGCATTCACATGAGGAGGTAGCTGTGTTCCAAAACGTTTTTCAAGACATTGGAATCGTCCGGTTGGAATATTATTGAAGTGTTATGTTAAAAAGGCCCTAAAGATTGATGCTATACAACGTTTGACATGTTTCAACGAACGTAAATAGAACTTTTTTTAAACTTTTCGTCGTGACATTTTGGCCGCGCTTCCTACATTTGGAATAGCTTACTGAACGCGCAAACAACAAGGAGATATTTGGACATAAATTCTGGACTTTATCGAACAAAACAACATTTATTGTGGACCTGGGATTCCTGGAAGTGCCTTCTGATGAAAATCATCAAAGGTAAGTGAATATTCTAATGCTATTTATGATTTTAGATGACTCCAAAATGGCGAGTATCTGTATTGCTTGATGTCTTTTTCTGAACGCTGTACTCAGATTATTGCAAAGTGTGCTTTCCCCGTGAAGCTTTTTTGAAATCTGTCACAGCGGTTGCATAAAGGAGATGTTCATCTATAATTCTTTGAATAACAGTTTAATATTTTATCAAAGTTTATGATGAGTATTTTTGTAAATTGTTGTGCTGATTCACCGGCAAAATATTTTCTGAACATCACGCGGCAATGTAAAATGCTGTTTTTGGATATAAATATGACCTTTATCGAACAAAAAATGCATGTATTGTGTAACATGATGTCCTAGGAGTGTCATCTGATGAAGATCGTCAAAGGTTAGTGCATAATTTTAGCTGGTTTTCTGGTTTTTGTGACGCCTGTCCTTGCTAGGAAAATGGCTGTGTGGTTTTTCTTGTGTTGGAACTCTCCTAACATAATCTAACTTTATGCTTTCGCCGTAAAGACTTTTTGAAATCGGACAATGTGGTTACATTAAGGAGATGTGTATCTTTAAAATGATATAAAATAGTCGTATGTTTGAGAACTTTGAATTATGACATTTTGGACGCTAGCGTCCCACCTCCCCAAGAGAGGTTAAAGGGAGTGCTCCTAATCTCAGCTTGTTACCTGTATAAAAGACACCTGTCCACAGAAGCAATCAATCAATCAGATTCCAAACTCTCCACCATGGCCAAGACCAAAGAGCTCTCCAAGGATGTCAGGGACAAGATTGTAGACCTACACAAGGCTGGAATGGGCTACAAGACCATCGACAAGCAGCTTGGTGAGAAGGTGACAACAGTTGGTGCGATTATTCGCAAATGGAAGAAACACAAAAGAACTGTCAATCTCTCTCGGCCTGGGGCTCCATGCAAGATCTCACCTCGTAGAGTTGCAATGATCATGAGAACGGTGAGGAATCAGCCCAAAACTACACAGGAGGATCTTGTCAATAATCTCAAGGCAGCTGGGACCATAGTCACCAAGAAAACAATTGGTAACACACCACGCCGTGAAGGACTGAAATCCTGCAGCATCCGCAAGGTCCCCCTGCTCAAGAAAGCACATATATATGCCCGTCTGAAGTTTGAATGATTCAGAGGACAACTGGGTGAAAGAGTTGTGGTCAGATGAGACCAAAATGGAGCTCTTTGGCATCAACTCAACTCGCCGTGTTTGGAGGAGGAGGAATGCTGCCTATGACCCCAAGAACACCATCCCCACCGTCAAACATGGAGGTGGAAACATTATGCTTTGGGGGTGTTTTTCTGCTAAGGGGACAGGACAACTTCACTGCATCAAATGGACAATGGACCTTCATGTACCGTCAAATCTTGGGTGAGAACCTCCTTCCCTCAGCCAGGGCATTGAAAATGGGTCGTGGATGGGCATTCCAGCATGACAATGACCCAAAACACACGGCCAAGGCAACAAAGGAGTGGCTCAAGAAGAAGCACATTAAGGTCCTGGAGTGGCCTAGCCAGTCTCCAGACCTTAATCCCATAGAAAATCTGTGGAGGGAGCTGAAGGTTTGAGTTGCCGAACGTCAGCCTCGAAACCTTAATGACTTGGAGAAGATCTGCAAAGAGGAGTGGGACAAAATCCCTTCTGAGATGTGTACAAACATGGTGGCCAACTACAAGAAACGTCTGACCTCTGTGATTGCCAACAAGGGTTTTGCCACCAAGTACTAAGTCATGTTTTGCAGAGGGGTCAAATACTTATTTCCCTCATTAAAATGCAAATCGATTTCTAACATTTTTGACATGCGTTTTTCTGGAATTTTTGTTGTTATTCTGTCTCTCACTGTTCAAATAAACCTACCATTAAAATTATAGACTGATCATTTCTTTGTCAGTGGGCAAACATACAAAATCAGCAGGGGATCAAATACTTTTTTCCCTCACTGTAGGTTTCGGTTTTGCTAGGGGGATGGCGAATGGGTATAAGCTTCTGCCTCTGATTCCAAAGTTTGCAAGTTCAAATCCAGCAATTGAAAATTGTTTTTGATATTGTTTTAAGCCTATCCCAAACCTGAACCCTTACCTTAACCATTTGGAGTGAATGCCAAACCTTAAACCTTCAGAGTTAATGCCTAAACTTAACCTTAAACACTTTGAAATTTGACGTTTGGAACAACTTTGAAATTTGAGTTTTGAGAAACATGGATGAACATTTAATTCTGACGTGAGACTGTGAGAGCTGGTAGGTCCTACCTACTTACAGGTTATGGAGCATTTGCTCTTTTAATATTTCTCCAGTACGTTTCCTGAAGGACAAAGTCTCCACTTCTATGTCAAAGTTAATGAAACAAAACACTATAGTAAATACTACAGTAATGTCCGCAAAAACACTACATGAATTACTATAGTATTTACTACAGTTATCTTTTACTACAGTATTTATACTATAGTATATAAATACTACAGTATTATACAGTACACTACAGTACATAATACCGCTAGGCTACCTGCCGCCCATAGTAGTATAGTATACTATAGTATTTTATATGTGGGTATTCATCACATGAATACACCCCTCAGCTCTTCTAGTTAACTGTAAATACTACAGTATTATACAGTACACTACAGTACATAATATAGTAAATACTACAGAATTACTATAGTATTTACTACAGTTATCTTTTACTACAGTATTTATACTATAGTATATAAATACTACAGTATTATACAGTACACTACAGTAAATAATACCGCTAGGCTACCTGCCGCCCATAGTAGTATAGTATACTATAGTATTTTATATGTGGGTATTCATCACATGAATACACCCCTCAGCTCTTCTAGTTAACTGTAAATACTACAGTATTATACAGTACACTACAGTACATAATATAGTAAATACTACAGAATTCACTGTAGTGTTTTTGCTAACTACAGTAAAGTCAGTAAAAACACTACAGTGGCGAAGGGGGTAGGCAGTATTTTTATTTATTTTTCTAGGCAAGTCAGTTAAGAACAAATTCTTATTTACAATGATGACCTAGGAACAGTGGGTTAACTGCCTTGTTCAGGGGCAGAACGACAGATCAGATCGGGGATTCAATCTAGCAAACTTTCAGTTACTGGCCCAACGCTCTAACCACTAGGCAACCTGCCGCCCATAGTAGTATAGTATACTATAGTATTTTATATGTGGGTATTCATCACATGAATACACCCCTCAGCTCTTCTGCGTGTTGTAAAGCACTGAATGATCAATGGCTCAAGCCCAGAGCATTATCATTCATTCATTGGGAGAAACAACCATGTGACTGATAAGGAAGTAGCTCACGGTCACATGTCCTCCATCTCCACTGACTTTCCCTTTGCCTGTAAGGCTCCTCCCCCTCTCTCTGCTCAAGGACATGCTTCTCCCAGCCTCCTACAAACAAAGGGACAACAGCACTTCCTGAAGGCATAAATAAAATGGGGGGCAGGCTCGGTATAGTGTTTCCTTGATAAGTAATGGCGTAATGAGTGGCGTTTGCAATACAAAAGGAGTGCATTAGGCCTTGGGATTGAATGCTACAGAGGTCTGTGTCCCTAAACTGTCTCCACTGCGATCCCACTAAATCACTAGGGTAATGAAAGCCCACAAATACACACCAGTAAACATAAAACACTACCCAGTCTGCCCATGACCTCCAAGAGAAAAACTATTATAAAGGGAGAGAGAGGGAGAGATAACTACTTGCACATCGCTACAACACTGTATATACACATAACATGACATTTGAAATGTCTTTATTCTTTTGGAACTTGTGTGAGTGTAATATTTTTTTTATTTCACTTTTGTTTATCCACTTCACTTGTTTTGGCAATGTAAACATGTGTTTCCCATGCCAATAAAACCGCTTTGAATTGAATTGAATTGAGAGAGAGAGAGAGAGAGAGAGAGAGAGAGAGAGAGAGAGAGAGAGAGAGAGAGAGAGAGAGAGAGAGAGAGAGAGAGAGAGAGAGAGAGAGAGAGAGAACTTGCGAGGGAGCGACTGGGAATGAAAGTGGGAGAGAGATTGGCGAGATTGAGAAAAATAAAGACAGAGGGAGAACAAGCTTAAGAGGGAGAGAAAGAGGGAGGGAGAGATGTCCTGCTGGATGTTTACACTTAAAGGCGTTATCTTTCCTGACTGCCTGCCCCCTTCGCCAATTGGAGCTGCAACCCAACCCCCCAACCCCCTCCCCTCCCTCCCTACCTCAACCCAACCCAACCCCCCTCCCCTCCCTACCTCAACCCAACCCAACCCCCCACCCCGCCCTACCTCAACCCAACCCCCCTCCCCTCCCTACCTCAACCCAACCCAACCCCCCACCCCGCCCTACCTCAACCCAACCCAACCCCCCTCCCCTCCCTACCTCAACCCAACCCACCCCCCCACCCCGCCCTACCGCTACCCAACCCAACCCCCCACCCCGCCCTACCTCAACCCAACCCAACCCCCCACCCCGCCCTACCTCAACCCAACCCAACCCCCCTCCCCTCCCTACCTCAACCCAACCCAACCCCCCACCCCGCCCTACCGCTACCCAACCCAACCCCCTCCCCTCCCTACCTCAACCCAACCCAACCCCCCACCCCTCCCTACCTCAACCCAACCCAACCCCCCTCCCCTCCCTACCGCAACCCAACCCAACCCCCCACCCCGCCCTACCGCTACCCAACCCAACCCAACCCCCCACCCCGCCCTACCGCTACCCAACCCAACCCCCCTCCCCGCCCTACCGCTACCCAACCCAACCCCCCACCCCGCCCTACCGCTACCCAACCCAACCCCCCACCCCGCCCTACCGCTACCCAACCCAACCCAACCCCCCACCCCTCCCTACCGCTACCCAACCCAACCCCCCTCCCCGCCCTACCGCTACCCAACCCAACCCCCCACCCCGCCCTACCGCTACCCAACCCAACCCCCCTCCCCGCCCTACCGCTACCCAACCCAACCCCCCACCCCGCCCTACCGCTACCCAACCCAACCCCCCACCCCGCCCTACCGCTACCCAACCCAACCCCCCACCCCGCCCTACCGCTACCCAACCCAACCCCCCCACCCCGCCCTACCGCTACCCAACCCAACCCCCCTCCCCGCCCTACCGCTACCCAACCCAACCCCCCACCCCGCCCTACCGCTACCCACCCACCCCCCCACCCCGCCCTACCTCAACCCAACCCCCCACCCCGCCCTACCTCAACCCAACCCCCCACCCCGCCCTACCTCAACCCAACCCCCCACCCCCCACCCCTCCCTACCGCTACCCACCCCGCCCTACCTCAACCCAACCCCCCACCCCGCCCTACCTCAACCCAACCCCCCACCCCGCCCTACCTCAACCCAACCCCCCACCCCGCCCTACCTCAACCCAACCCCCCACCCCTCCCTACCGCTACCCAACCCCCCACCCCGCCCTACCTCAACCCAACCCCCCACCCCGCCCTACCTCAACCCAACCCCCCACCCCGCCCTACCTCAACCCAACCCCCCACCCCTCCCTACCGCTACCCAACCTAACCCCCTTGCATCACTCCATTCCTCCCTCCAATCCAGCCTCATCACCTTCAGAGGGTCAAAACAGCTGCAACGGGAGTCGATGCAGTTGGAATTAGAGGAGGACTGGACAGGGAGAGGTGAGGAATGGAGGGGATAAAGAAATGCCTTAATCAGCAGTGTTCTGTCTGCGTTGGAAAGGGGAGGGGTTGCAAGCATTCCACTTTCCTTTGTCCATTTGTGTGGAATCACTTCCTATCAAAAAGGTAGCTGGTTAACAGAGGGCAAATGCGCTAGACACAGGCAGCCCAAACCACAAAAAAAATGTATCTAATCTCAGAGAGTTGTCCTTACTTAGCCTCACTGGTGACTACTTCTAATCCCAACATTTTCCATTGGTTTAGAGGGGCGGATGCATTTACAGGATGAAACGCTGAGAGCCTACGACGGGTTTTAAACAGATTGTCTTGGGAAGACATATGAGAAATAGTCAGCAGCCAATCTGGGTTTAACCTAGGTTTAATGGTTCATGCATCCTACATATGGACCCAAATGTTACTGACCACATCTTTCAACACAACTGAGGTTATAAACATTGGAATGTTTGGGGGAAAGGTCTGCCACATATGAAGGGAGGAAACATAAAATGTACTATTTTCTCCATGTCTTATAAGTAATAGACAATATAAGTACCACCAGTCATTTTACATTTTGTTTGTTGAATTAGCTTCTGAATGGATTGTTATTCAATTATTAAAATGGACCATTATTACATGTCTGCATTGCAAGTACTGCATATTTGCTTTCTCTTTTTCCCTTCCTTCTCACTCTCTTCTCCCTCTACCTGGCCAGCATCTTCAGCCCCTCCACTATCCCAGGAGACAGACCGTCCAGCAGCAGAATCCAATGGAACAGCCAGGCCCAGCAGCTACCTCAATACTGCAGCAGCAGCGTCACTTCCACTCCCAGACAGGAGCCACAGAATACCAATTCATTACTTACAAACCGCCTTTTATTCACCTTTATACACACATCCCTGATTCTCAGGGACGGAGACATTCCTAACTGACGGAGAACAGAGACAGAGTGGGCAGTGAAACGGTGAAGCCAGGGATCGGCAGGCACACATAATAGTTCTGGATCAGAAGGGTGTCAGCTATGCAAAGAATTCTCCCACTCCATTGGGGCAAGCACAACACAACAGCAGTACCTCGCTTAGCATAGGCCCGCCAACCACAAAGCTAGCCAACCAACCAGCCAGCCAGCCAGGCAGTGACTGAGTGAGTTAGCATTGCAGCCAGCCAGACACCCAGCTACCC
This sequence comes from Salmo trutta, assembly GCF_901001165.1. NCBI lineage: Eukaryota > Metazoa > Chordata > Actinopteri > Salmoniformes > Salmonidae > Salmo > Salmo trutta. Next base: position 41,387,066 of record NC_042984.1, on the reverse strand, counting down.
ACCAAGCCAGCCAGCCCTAACCTCATTCTGAGAGCTGGGCCAAGGCTACGGTCAGTCATCAGTCCCCCCTCCCTGCTCTCCTCTCCTCCATAAAGGGACAGCAGGAGAGAGAGGGGCCTCCTTTTGTCCACTCCAGATTAGTCAACACAGGGGGAGGGCCAAGACTGAGAGAAGAGGACATTTGATTTCTCCTTAGAGCATAACTGAGCATAACGCAATATCTGTAGATAGCAAACAGTGTTTTTAGCAGGAGCATTTATCTGGATAGAAGACTTGCACAAAGCAACTTCCTCCCACGGTTTTCTATTTAACTCTTTCCAGTAAACATACGGCGAGGCCAAATGAAGAAAGGCCCAATGTCAACCTTTGGCTTAAAGGTTACCAGTCCCTATTTGAGTCCAAACAAAAAACACAACCCTCTATCATAAAACTCAAACCGGTCACTTCACAACATATAGGACAGCATACAATTGTGGTTCAGTCTGACCGTGTATGTGTTCCCAAACTTTCCATTTACTGAAAACGGACACGTTTTTATTCCAAGCCTGGTGAATTTACATGAAACCTTGAAGAAAGGCAAAAACCAGATCAGCTCAGCTAAACCCAGCCAACTTAACCCTGGCTACTTAACCCAGCCTATTCAACACAGCGTAACCTATAGCCAAACCCAGCTAAACCCAGCCTACTTAACCCAGCCTATTTATCACAGCGTAACCTATAGCCAAACCCAGCTAAACCAAGTCCAGCTCAGCCCAGCTAGACACAGCCAGGGTCAACCGAACCAAGCCCAGCCCAGCCCAGCCAAACCACACCATGTCTTACTTCTCTGGCCCTATCCACACGGCCCAACCATGGTAATCCCAGCTCAGCCCAATCCCACCCCACCCAGCCTTGTACTACATAATGTCTTACCTCTCGTTGCTTCTCCATCTCAGCCTGCAGGACCTGCTTGGCTACCTCCAGGTCCTGGAGCCTGACCCTCATCTCCTCGTTCTCCTGCTCCAGACGGCCCCTCTTCTTCTCCACAGAGTCCAACTCGTTGTGCAGCCGGATGGACACGTCTTTAGCCACCTGTAGTCCAAAGATGGAGACGAGAGAGAGAAGACATGAGGGAGGGTGGTCAACATCAGAGGTTCATTGAGAAGCGTGGTCCACAATGCCACGGTCCAGAGTCATACTAAATGACTTTATGAATGCCCTTTATAAATTGTGATTTGTTTCCAGTATGACCATATACACACTGAGTGGACAAAACATTAGCAGCCCCTTTTGCCCTCAGAACGACCTCAATTTGCCGGGGGAATGGGCTCTACAAGGTGTTGAATGCGTTCCACAGGGATGCTGGCACATGCTGACTCCAAAGCCTCCCACAGTTGTGTCAAGCTGGATGTCCTTTGGGTGATGGACCATTCTTGATACACACAGGAAACTGTTGAGCATGAAAAATCCAGCAGGTACTAGGTGCGACTGGTACCTACTACCATACTCCGTTCAAAGGCACTTAAATATTTTGCCTGACCCATTCACCCTCTGAATGGCACACATACACAATCCTTGTCCCAATTGTCTCAAGGCTTAAAAATCCTTCGTTAACCTGTCTCCTCACCTTCATCTACACTGATGGAAGTGCATTTAACAGGTGGCATCAATAAGGAACCATAGCTTTCACCTGGACCTGGTCAAATCAAATCAAATGTTATTGGGCACATACACATGGTTAGCAGATGTTAATGCGAGTGTAGCGAAATGCTTGTGCTTCTAGTTCCGACAGTGCTGTAAAATCTAACAAGTAATCTAACCATTCCCCAACAACTACCTAATACACACACATCTAAAGGGGTGAATGAGAATACGTACATATAAGTATATGGATGGTCAGTCTACGTCATGGAAAGAGTGTTCTTAATGTTTTGTCCACTCAGTGTATATGGGTAAGTTAAATATGTCTCTCTGCTGATGGTGTATTCACAGCACAGTAACAAATGACACCATACTGTAGCTTATCATTAATGTGTTCCAGTATTATTACTAATGTGTTCCAGTGTTATCACTAATGTGTTCCAGTATTATCACCAATGTATTCCAGTATTATTACTAATGTGTTCCAGTATTATCACTAATGTGTTCCAGTATTATCACCAATGTGTTCCAGTATTATTACTAATGTGTTCCAGTATTATCGTTAATGTGTTCCAGTATTATCACTAATGTGTTCCAGTATTATCACCAATGTGTTCCAGTATTATCACTAATGTGTTCCAGTATTATCACTAATGTCTTCCAGTATTATCACCAATGTGTTCCAGTATTATCACTAATGTGTTCCAGTATTATCACCAATGTGTTCCAGTATTATCGTTAATGTGTTCCAGTATTATCACTAATGTCTTCCAGTATTATGATTAATGTGTTCCAGTATGATCACTAATGTGTTCCAGTATTATCACTAATACGGGTAGGAGTGGAGTAGAGCAGAGACCAGCTCTTACATCATCATGTGTTGACATGTTGCTACAGAACAAGACTGTTACTAAGGCTGATCTTCTTAAAGTTGGATATAGGTTCCCCTGAGGGGTAGGAAGAGCATTAAATGCAATTGGGGATCAACACAGACACTATCCAGATGAGGATATGATGTTCTGCTGGGCCAACAACAACTTGTGTGTGTGTGTGTGTTTCTGTTTGACTGTATATCACCAGGGCACTGACAGGATGTTCAATCCAAATGCAAACTCAGCTGCCTGGTTTTAATTGTTTATAATGAAAGGAGGTGACATGTCAAGGGTGCTCTATCCATACCATAGACAGGAAACACATCCAAAACATCTGAGTGGATTGTCATATTGATGTCAATTGTGCTGAAAGCATTGTATCATTCAAAATGTCAATATAACATAATGATATCTAAGTCAAAATAGGATTATTATTATTTAATGTTCTCTCTCTATTTTTCTACCTCTGCAACATCATAGCATGGGATGGGAGTCTTTTGGTGCAGTGTGGAGTGGGGTACAGTGCTGATCTCATTAAAGGAGGAAGGGGGTCAGAGCAAACAGGGCTTCTGTGTGTGTGTGTGCGTATATGTGTGTGTGTGTTTGAATATGTGTGTGCGTGCGTGCGTCTGTGTGTTTGATTGTGTGTGCGAGTGCGTCCACGTGTGTCAGAACTGGGGTATTCTCTCTGGCCCTATAACCAGAGCCAATGTGCAGCTGGGAACCACAATGCCCCTCTGTGCTGCCCACTCTGAGAGTGGACCAACCGACCAATTCCCCATCATGCTCAAATTCATCTCTCTCTCTCTCTCTCTCTCTTCACTCTCCCTCTCTCTCTCTCTCTCTCTCTCTCTCTCTCTCTCTTCACTCTCCCTCTCTCTCTCTCTCTCTCTCTCTCTCTCTCTCTCTCTCTCTCTCTCTCTCTCTCTCTCTCTCTCTCTCTCTCTCTCTCTCTCTCTCTCTCTCTCTCTTCACTCTCCCTCTCTCTTCTCCATACTTTAGAAGGTAGAAATGTACATGCAGAGAGACGGACTGCATGGTCAAATCAATGCTCCCTTTCATTAGGGTTCTGGGAGGGTTCTAGGTTATGTTTTTAGACTGGCGGTATATGGCGATCACTTCACAGTAAACAACAGTCTGTATTAACGGCCTCTTAACTTACTACATCGACAGGATTCCCTCCTCCCTCTTGCTGTTCAGCCTCTTTCCATACACTGCCTTGTCTGCCTTCGCCTCCCAATGAAATATCATGCGTTGATATGTAAAAGTAAAACACATGGATTTCAGCACTCCGTGGGTGAAGTTTCCCCTAGATACTGATCTAGGATCAGCTTCCCATCCCCATCCCCAACCCCTAACCTTAACCATTATTGAAAGAAGAAAAAAAAGGAAACTGAACCAAGATCAGTGTGTAGGGTCACCGTACTAGCGGTTTTAGCATTGGTGAGAGGGGTTCCAGCTGGAGAGCTAGAGGACGTGAACGGCATACAGAGGAGAGGAGAGAAGGTCTTGCAGGACTGGTACATTATAGTCAAGTCCCAGCCTTCAGACTCCTAACGTCGATCCTATCCACACCCGGCACTTGGACACACATACCAAATTAAAAAGAGACATTTACCCATCAAACGGTTCTCTTTCACATGTTTTTGAGGGTGAGTGTGTGTGTGTGTGTGTGTGTGTGTGTACGCGCACATGTGTGTGCCTGCATGGGAGTGTGTGTGTGTGTGTGTGTGTATGCGCACGTGTGTGCCTGCATGGGAGTGTGTGTGTGTGTGTGTGTGTGTGTGTGTGTGTGTGTGTGTGTGTGTATGTGTGTGTGTGTGTGTGTGTGTGTGTGTGTGTGTGTGTGTGTGTGTGTGTGTGTGTGTGTGTGTGTGTGTGTGTGTGTGTGTGTGTGTGTGTGTGTGTGTGTGCTGAAGCAGCACCCTGTTCCCCTTCTGATCCTGTCAGCATTGTCACAGCTGTTCCTCCACACGCCTTTTAACAATGACTTCCCTGTAGATTTTATCATCGGCATTTTGCATGTCGACAGTACGCACAGGTGGGGGGAGTGTGTAAAGCATCGGTCATGTCTGTGTCCCAAATGGCCCCATATTCCCTATGTAGTGCACTACTTTTGACTAGGGCCCATAGCCAAGGCCTTACTGTACATAACCTTGGAGAGATATTGTATTTTCTACTTTAATGAGCTAAGAAGTGCTTACAAAGGAGAGCATACTCTATGAAAGCATTGAGTGTTTACCATCTAGCTTAGACATTTAATGATAGGATATAGTATTGCAGTATCAGCTAACAGGCTCAGCCAACTGGTGCACTTTTATGTAACTATCATCTAGTTGTTATCCTTCCTGTTGCAGCCTCTAGAAACTGAAAATAATAATCTTCTTCCCTTCTGTCTATCTATAAAAGGCTCTTTAGCTGTGAAAGAGCAGACCCCTGCACGACAGTTGTTTAGTGGTTACAGAATAATCCACATGGTGGGCATCCACACACGCTCCTGCTAGTGCCGTGCTGAGCAGGCACAGGGACAAAAATACTTCCTGATACTGCTCGAGCCAGCCAATCGTCTCTCTGATCCGGGCGTGTCTGGCTGACACATGGAGACGGTTTCTATTGGTATCTCCAGGATGCTGCCCAGCCGTTATCTGCTGCTGAGAGAGGGATGGAGAGAGGGAGATAGAGGAGAGAGAGGAGAGAGGGAATCCACCCTCTCTCTCTCTTTCTGTCTCCCTATCTCAACAACCCCTACTTTCCCTCCCTATATGTCACATCACGCCATACTGCAACTCGGCTGTTGCTATGCAGGAGCGCACAGAGGCTCAGCCCACTCATCCTATATATGTGAAGTTAAGAGGGGAAGAATATGGTATCTTTCACACCTCACCCCATCACAGATCACAGGCAATGTGCGAGAGACTGTGCCTTTGACTAGAAATAAAATACCTCAGTCAATTTCCCCAGCAAACAATGACTGTAGCATAATAACATCCAGGCTGAGAGAGGTGTTGTTTATGGAATGTTTATGGAATGAAAAGTCTAGCTGCCCTGAATGAAATCCACTGACCCAGACAGTGTAATGAGAGACTGATTCTATATCATACTGGTATCTACTGAATAACCCTTAGCACATTTTCATTGTCATGGAAGACCTCACTGTTTTCCATTTCCTGTGTTTCATAGCTCTGGAATTAGGACAGTGGGTCAGAAAGGACAGGAAGTGACCAGGAGAATCCCACGACCATCTCCAGATATCACACACACACACACACACACACTCGTACTCGCACGCAAAAAAATGCATGCATTGCACATTCACACCCCTCCCCCTGCTGTGCGCTGAAGAGCAGGATGCAACAGGAAGTGGGAACAGCTCACTGTGTATGTCACCAGGGAACAAGGATTTAGGAGAGAGAGCAATAATTATGTTAAGCCAATTTAAAGTATAGCCCTATCAGCTTACAGTATGCTATTTCATGTGATCACGTTGGTTGAGTACTGTGTGACTAATAAAGACTGACTGTAGCCACAAAGTAGTTATTTTCGTCTAAGGAACCTACCTAGCCCAATGCGTTGAAACTACCTGTATTTACTGAACGTACCTAACATACATAGTACATACTAACTGTTCAATAACTCATTGCTGTGCCACAAACACAGAGTCGTGGGTTCTTGCTGACAAGTAAAAGAAGGTCTACAACGGCTGGTACAGGACAGGTCTGAAATATCACCTGGAATACAGCCCAAATCCTCTCAAACATGTCAAGACACATTTCCTTCCCCCAGTGCTTGGTTGGTGCGTGAATAAGCCTGACTATCTGAGAACACAGCCGGCCTCACGGTTAGAGGAACTCAGTTTGAAGGGAGTCTGGAGTGCATGGGAGTGTTTAACACTCCCAGTGTGAGGGAAGAGGGCTGAGAAATTTGATCTGGTTTAGCTGGTAGCCAGCAGAAACAATCAGGTATGTGTTGAGTGACTGGCCTTAGCTGTTTAAGAATACGGAGAGGGAGACAGAGAGGGGAGGCCGAGGAAGCCGGGGTCACATCCCTGTGGTTTGTTTTTGGTTTCCTGTGTTAATGGCCTTTGACTGGCTTCCCCCGGCCCGTTGAGCCCTGCGCCCACCCACTGCGCCCCGATTGGCTGCCGAGGACTTAACTCTGGAGCGACACCAAATCCTTATTCCCCAGAGTCAGCACAGACGGCCGGCACAGAGGCACAATATTACCTCGCCAGAAAGAAGGGACACTTTTTTTCACCTGTTTCTTTCTTTCTCTTTAAAAAAAAAAGATATACAAATGGACTGTTTTTAGTGAAGGACAGCAGGAACAGGGCCTGCCTTCAGGGGGTGACATCATTACCCTCTCCCCTCCCCTCTATTCCCTCCTTCCTCGACTCCTGAGAAAGACCACATTGTGCTTCTGTCACATGGATCACAGAGGGCTGTGAATTTGGGGTGTGTAACCACAGCCTCAGTTCAGTAGGAAGACCAACAACCCGCAATGTCTCCATTAACAAGAAATCCCATCAATGGTGTGTGAATGTATGCATTTAAAGCCAAATGTAACCTTTGTCCTTTGACCTGTTATGTCATACCCCCCTTCTTTGAAAATCTGCAAGGACCTAAATGCAAGCAATTACCCAAAGTTCAGTCTCTCGTCAAGTTCTGTTTGTGTTACTGACATATACGATTTATGCATAGCCTTACACACAGACACACACATCATCTTGGCTGCCCATCGAAAGTCGATGAAGGCACACACACGCTCTCCATTCCAGATTCACCTTGACGTCCTGCTCCAGGGTACGGATGAGCTCCCCGTCCACCTGGCCCGTCTGGGCCACGCGGAGGCTGCGCCTCTCGGCCTTTCGGAGGCGGTACTGCAGGATGCGGCAGGTCTTGTTGGCCTGCTCAAACTGCTGCCTCAGCTCCTGCAGCTGGTAGACATCCTCCTCCATGTACATGTCCCTCATCTCCAACATCTCCGAGCGCAGCTCCTCCATCTCATCCTGGGGAGAGAGGGTCGGGGGAAGGAGAAGACGGTTGAGAATGCTAGAAAACGGTCTTGGTGAGCTAGTGCCATCCTTAGACTCCTTCTAATAATAATTATAGGGACTGTCTCAGCATCAGATCACCAGTCATCGTCAACGCCCTCTTCATTAGTGTATCCTTAGCAGGGTGTGTAGCATCATCCCAGACCCAGCAGGCTTTTCCTGCAGTCAAATTACCTAGTGGCCTCATGGGTGGAATGTTATTAATCATTTTCATAATTTCATAATTAATCAACTTTATTTTTTATTTTTTTAAAGCTGAATGAAAATCCAGTGTTTCCATGTCAAACGGTTTTGTTATATTTCTGTGATGTATATAAAGTGTAATATTGGGATGCAAACTCAAAATGGAATACATTTCAACTCTATATCTGACATGGTACAGGTGTCTTCTTTTTTAAAGCCCATAACCATGTGTGTGAGGTGTATACTTTCGTTTTAAAGGAGATTTGTTGATTTAGCCCATTGCAGTAAGAATGTAGCATTAACAACCCCATTGCCTACATAACCACTGCAGGGGCAAACCAGTGCAGAACACAGATTAATACACAACGGAACTTTGCCCACCTGATAGAAAGGTGTATAATAACAATTGAAAGGTATGATTTAAATCAAACCCAAAAAGCCTTCCTAGAATTCCCTACTACTACTTACATAACAACACGGTTGAAGAGGCATTAGCCCAAATCCTACTACAACCCCTCTGACAGAGGCGTAGTAATAAGGCTGATCAAGTATTTATAAGGGTGGTGGTGGGAGAAGTGTGTAGTAGTAAATAGAAGTCTTTTATCGCATTGCTAATATGCCGAGAGGGCTGCCAGGGGGAATGTGGGTCACTCGCTGCAGAGCGCGTCACGTGGTGCGGCCCCGGTATAAACAATGGTGTGTGGAGTGAGTGAGGACAGTGGGCGCTCTCGACTGCAGCATCTGCGCGACGCAGGCTACCCCCTAGAAAACAGCTGCACTAGTCAGCCAGGCGTGCCGAAGACCAGCGAGAGAAAGCACGGGATAAATAAATAAAGTTGTTGCGCTCTAGGACTACTCTGGCTGCACGAATGACCTGCTTTTTTTTAAACGCATAATAAGACTTAAGAAAAAGGATGTGGCACCCCATGGCTGTTTATGGTAATTAACCAGTAAGATGGATTTGATGATTATGGTCCGAAATTAACCAAAAACCTTACATGAGTGTTATTGTTGTGGGAGTGTGTATTACACATTCATGCACAGTGGACTGTCCTAGTAAACTGCCTTCTTTTGAAGGGCCGGCCACCAAATAGCCTAGTAGTCTATTAGGCCTATGTACACCATAATAATCTTATTATTGCTGTCCCAGACCAGTTAATTATGAAATAAAATGCGCTAATAGTAGCCTAGAAGTTGTTTGGATAAACCGTTATGTTGCGCAGGCCTGTGGGGTAATCCAATTAATTATTGAACCCCTCTGACTGAGGCAGTCTCCGTGACGCATGTCAATTCTTTTTTTACATTTGATTGAACCTTTATTTAACTAGGCAAGCCAGTTAAGAACCAATTCTTATATACAACGACGGCCTACATGTAAAGCCCCCCTCCCCCGGCCTTGATAATATTGTTTAACAAAATACAATTAGTTAAGCTGTTTTAACCAGGTCACTGTAATCCTCCAGCGCGTAATGGATGGGCGCACTACAACCACCTGCATGTCCGACCACCTCTGATGTTTTGGGCATTCACCACCTGACCATCATGACCAGTGAACACAACAGCTGAAGCAACATTGATAATGGATTCCGAAATAACACTGACCAACCCCGAAGTCTCGGTGCCTTCAAAGGGTGGTATTTTGTTGTTGTTTTTGACAAGAGGGAGGAGGGAGTAATCAATTATGCACTCAAGATGTTGTTGGCTATGTGGCCAATTTGGGTTTGCATGGATTGCCCTGCTTTTATCCTGAAGTGCAGAACAGTGATTATGCATAAATATATAAGGTTTTGTTTTTGATGATCCAATTAAAATAGTTTCTCCGGAACCATGTCTTACAGAACTGTTATTGGAGAGTTTTTTAATAATGTTTTAATTTTTTTAACCTTTTCACTTTCACAAATGAGAGCAAACAGAGGGAGGAATGTCTGTAGCAAATCAGGAAAAATATGCTTACTTTTAGATAATCGTTTTCTGATCTCAGTTCCTCGATTTCCCTGACAAATTCTTCATGCATGCCATCCATGAACTCTTCTGTCAGGTCGGAGAAAGCCAGGGATGTGCTGGCAGGCACCCGGCTGTCGAACGAGGTGAGAGACCGTTCATCCCCCGGAGAAATGCTCCCCTCCCCGGTCTCCACTCCAAAGGAGAGTCGGTCCTTATCTACGGGGGTCTTGGCATGATGGTCACCACGAGTACTCCTATCCGGTGGTCCATCTCCGCAGTCCCTGCTCGGTTTCTCGCCCTCTGCCCCCCCGCCTCGGCTGCTGGATTCGGTGTCACTACTCAGAGCATCGGCGGAGAGTTTATTCTCCTCCGAGGCGCAATCGGAGATCTCGGAACTGCTATCCGTTGGCGACAGCTTGCCCGCGGCGCAACCAGAGTCTTTGCTCAGGTCGTCCGAGGCGTTGCTTGCATCGGACACCTTCTTCCGACCACCTTTCATCGATTTACTGCCGCTCTTCTGGGCACTGGTAACCGATAGTGTGGATTTCCCCGGCAGTTTTCCTTTCTCTGATTTGGTCTCTTTTCCGCTACCTGGACTACGCCTGGACACCCGGCTGCCTAAATGTATGGATCCTGGTTTAACGCTCAGTGTTGGTGTACCGATGCCTCCCCGGATCTTGGTGAGGGACCATCCAGGCACATCCTTGGGTCTGGCGGGTGACGGAGCCCGGTTGATCTTTTTCTTCTCGTTCACTTGGATGGACTGCACTACGGGCTGTTGCTCGAACTGGTGCTGTTGTTGGGGCTGCGCCTGTCCGCTGTTGGCGTTCTCCGTCCCGCTTTCCATTTTGTGCCTGTGTCTCCTTTCCTTGGGCGAGACAAAGTGAGTTGGCGAATGAACATCAGTCTTTGTCTTTGTCATTCATTCCGCTTGGACAACTGCAGAAAACAGAAACGAAACCCCTATCAGAAGAGGTAGAAGTTGAAATGTGTCTCACAACTGCAAACAAATCATCTGTAGCAATCCCGAATAAACCGGATGCAGCAGCGTAGAAAGATAGCAACTGCAAGTTGTAACACGTTGTAATTATGTTTTCCGGTTTTAGGATGACTTTCGTTTAGGTTTTTGCCCCTCTTCTACTTATCTTGCATGAAGCGACTCTCTCGCCGGCGCGGTTTGAAGTGGTAGGAACAGTGGCAGTGTGCTCCGGAGGTTTATTTCTCCGCCCAGCTAGCGGTTCTGCCTGTGACGAATTGCTATCCGGAAACTCAGCATCACTTGGAGCTCTCTGCTGCCACCCAGACATGGAGATCGTTTCAAGAAGCACAAGTGAGACTACAATAAAACCAGGATGCATATAGGTTTACGATAAACATAGGCTGAAGGCTGCCTATTTAATTCAGAATCAAACTCTATTTGGACAGTAACAGGGGCGGAAATCCCAGGGGGGACGGGGGGGACACGACCCCCCCATCCTGGGAAAATATGATTTGTCCCCCCCCCCAATATATCACTGTAAACATAACTATCTAATTTAAATAATATTACTAATACGCAATGAAAGCAATTGTGCTGATTATAGACACTTAATAGCTCGTTTTTAAGTTTCAAAAGATTGCGCCCCCCCCACCCTTTGCCTCACAATGGTTTGATCCACTGCCAGTTCCTTAGTTGGCAAGGTAACAGAGGGTTCATATCTACTGTAAATTAGTGCTTCAAAGTTCCTGTGATAAGGTTAGTGATAAACTGAAGTCCAAACTGAACAGAACTACACTCTGTTCTACCATTGTCTTAAATATATTTAATGGTCTCGTTGCAAAAGTTAAATTGTCGCAAGGGAACTTTTATTTATTTATTTTATTTCACCTTTATTTAACCCGGGTAGCAAAGATTATAGCAAACACCACTGAAACGGAATTGGTGCTCGCTAGCTTTGCAAATTCAGCTATTGTTGGAAGCTAGCCAATATGAAACAAACGATTAAAATGACAAAAGGTTGCAGCATATGTTGTGTAAATGGTGAACTCATACAGCTGTCAACTCTTGTCACTGCAATCCGTTTCACATTTGCTAGCTACCTTTTAGATCGAAGCCCATATAGAATGATAGAAGATAAGATGGTAGAAGCCCATCTCCTACTGTAAATAACCTGCACACTGTGTGTGTGTGTGTGTGTGTGTGTGTGTGTGCGTGTGTGTGTGTGTGTGTGTGTGTGTGTGTAGCCAGCCAGGTAGAAAAATGGCAGAAAAAAGACGGACATCAGAGTATTTTTTAGTATACCAAAACGCAAAGTAAGAACCTTAGTAGCCTAATATCTCAAAGACTAGTTGATAAAATGTTCATAAGAAAGAAATGAAATTCTAATGGAAATGTTTCACAATGATGTCATTAGGCAGAGCAGGCAACAGATGGCACACAGACAGCAGAGTTGGGGACAGATATGCAGGGACAGACTGGCAGAGACAGGGAGTCTCAGGTAAGTTTGTTGAGTCTTTGTTTGGCAACATTATGAAAGGTTCTCAATTTTTTTTACTTGTAAAATAGGAACATAATTGGAAAATGCCATGGATACCCCCACTCTCAACTTAAACTGGTGACTGAACTAAGATTTGTTAAAGGCAATGGTATTGCTGTTGTGATTAGTTGTGTACTTTTGGGTACCGGTAGTTAGGAGTACGGCAAACACCTTATTTCTTTGGTTCCTCAATATACATTTACCATATTACAACGTAGGCTATGTGTTACAGCATTACTTTTGGTGTCCCCCTCAGGAATTGCTCTTGAGAAAATTTCATGTTATTGTCCCCTCCAAAGTTGATATCAGATTTTCGCCCCTGGACAGTAAACTATACAGGGTCTAATACGCAGAAGTTAATTTGTAGATCTGGAGGTACCAGGAGGTACCGAAACAAAATGTTTTAAATGTAACCTTTATTTAACAAGGCAAGTTAGTTAAGAACAAATTCTTATTTACAATGACGGCCTACACCGGGCAAACACGGACGACGCCCAAGGGAATCCCAATCACGGCCAGTTGAAATACAGCCTGGATGTACTCTTGAAAGTTGTAATAGTAGAATGCACAAGGTGACATTTAGAAATTGGGTAGTGTATCATCAGTTCCTTGTGTCATGTTAGTCATTGAATACCATAGAGATCTATTTATAACTTGTCAGAAATGCCCAGATCAATTTGCCCATGTCAGTTAAAGTTTGTTTTATTTGTATTTGTATTTATTAAGGATCCCCACCAGCTGCTGGCAAGGCAGCAGCTACTCTTCCTGGGGTCCAGAAACATTTTAGCCCATAGTATTGTTGTCATTTGTTTGTCACTGAAATATCACACGAATACAAGTTAGACGTGTCACAATGTATAGAATTGCAAGAAAATTAGCTTTAAAACTCCAACATTTTCTTTGTTCCTCAATGCTGGAAAAGTTTGGGAACCCTTGCTATAAGGAAATAAATGAGGTAGTGCACCTCTGGAGAGGTGAGAGCTGCAGCACCTCCAGCACCCTTCCCACAGCTGTGACACTATAAGGAAATAAATGAGGTAGTGCACCTCTGGAGAGGTGAGAGCTGCAGCACCTCCAGCACCCTTCCCACAGCTGTGACACTATAAGGAAATAAATGAGGTAGTGCACCTCTGGAGAGGTGAGAGCTGCAGCACCTCCAGCACCCTTCCCACAGCTGTGACACTATAAGGAAATAAATGAGGTAGTGCACCTCTGGAGAGGTGAGAGCTGCAGCACCTCCAGCACCCTTCCCACAGCTGTGACACTATAAGGAAATAAATGAGGAAGTGCACCTCTGGAGAGGTGAGAGCTGCAGCACCTCCAGCACCCTTCCCACAGCTGTGACACTATAAGGAAATAAATGAGGTAGTGCACCTCTGGAGAGGTGAGAGCTGCAGCACCTCCAGCACCCTTCCCACAGCTGTGACACTATAAGGAAATAAATGAGGTAGTGCACCTCTGGAGAGGTGAGAGCTGCAGGCTGATGTCTATCAGAGCAGAGAGGGAGAGAGATCATAGAAAGTGAATCTCATTCTAGCCCTGTGAGAGATACAGGCTCTTCTCTCTCTCACCACAGCCACGGTCACGGCCACGCATTGGTTTCTAGGCTACGGTGTAAACCATGAACCGGCCCAACCTGAATCCATTCTAGTCCTGTGAGAGATACAGGCTCTTCTCTCTCTCTCACCACGGCCACGCATTGGTTTCTAGGCTACGGTGTTAACCATGAACCCGGGCCGGCCCAACCTGAATCTCATTCTAGTCCTGTGAGAGATACAGGCTCTTCTCTCTTTCTCACCACGGCCACGCATTGGTTTCTAGGCTACGGTGTAAACCATGAACCGGCCCAACCTGAATCCATTCTAGTCCTGTGAGAGATACAGGCTCTTCTCTCTCTCTCACCACGGCCACGCATTGGTTTCTAGGCTACGGTGTAAACCATGAACCGGCCCAACCTGAATCCATTCTAGTCCTGTGAGAGATACAGGCTCTTCTCTCTCTCACCACGGCCACGGTCACGGCCACGCATTGGTTTCTAGGCTACGGTGTAAACCATGAACCGGCCCAACCTGAATCCATTCTAGTCCTGTGAGAGATACAGGCTCTTCTCTCTCTCACCACAGCCACGGCCACGGCCACGCATTGGTTTCTAGGCTACGGTGTAAACCATGAACCGGCCCAACCTGAATCCATTCTAGTCCTGTGAGAGATACAGGCTCTTCTCTCTCTCACCACGACCACGCGTTGGTTTCTAGGCTACGGTGTAAACCATGAACCGGCCCAACCTGAATCCATTCTAGTCCTGTGAGAGATACAGGCTCTTCTCTCTCTCACCACGACCACGCGTTGGTTTCTAGGCTACGGTGTAAACCATGAACCGGCCCAACCTGAATCCATTCTAGTCCTGTGAGAGATACAGGCTCTTCTCTCTCTCTCACCACGGCCACGCATTGGTTTCTAGGCTACGGTGTAAACCATGAACCGGCCCAACCTGAATCCATTCTAGTCCTGTGAGAGATACAGGATCTTCTCTCTCTCACCACAGCCACGCGTTGGTCTCAAACATAGGTTACAATGTTGCGCAAACCATAAGCCCGGGCCGGCTCAACTGTTATAGAACATGTTTACTCGTTGCTATGTTAGCATCGCTATTTATGAACACAGTTTCCTCTCAGGAGACATCGTTTGGCTCCATGTGCCTTTCTCCCGACCTGCAGGCAAATGACATCAGCATTATTTTCACTGAGAGACTTGGTTCTGTGGCCCTTACAGTGTGACAGTGGTGTATTCAGTTCACATATCCATCATTGCCAGCACACACAGAGGATTGAGTACACACGGGCCCCCACAACACGTTCTGGCCTGCTTCCATTTCACTTGAGCACACCTGTGTGTATATTCACCTCCTACGATCTTTCTTTCTTTGTCTCTTTCTGTCTTTCTTTCTTTCACTTACTGTTCATTGAAACAGGCTCTATTGTTCTCTTTCTCTCTCACCCTCTCTCTCTCTCTCTCTCTCACACACACACACACACACACACACACACACACACACACACACACACACACACACACACACACACACACACACACACACACACACACACACACACACACACACACACACACACACACACACACACACAGTATACATGCACACACAGTATAATTTCATATGCTGTAATAATATGTGTAATCTTAGAGTCGTATAGGCAGTTATTATACAACCACATTAAAACTATAAATTGACACCTTCGGGTAGAAGCACAAGTTTCAGTCTCAATGCTCTAATATTTTTTTAACACTTGTATGTGTTTTCTCCTGATCATGTGTTGTTTTGTCTGTCGATTTGCCATGTGCCAGAATGAGAGTCTATCAGACTAACAGTTCAACACAGATCTAAGCCTCAGTGGAAGAATGGTATTCTCTGAATAATGACGCAGGAATCACACAGGAGCACAAAACCCATACTCCATAATTACCTTACTATGTAATGACTGCTTAATACTATGTGCTGTTCACACACACCAACACGTACAGACACACACAGACACACACGGGGACACACACAGCGCAAAGCTCCTGGTTAACCACTCACAGGCTTAATTCCAGCCTATCCAGGGTCTAATACAGGCTGATAGTTACCCCAGCTTCTCAAAAGCATATTAATATTGGATTCAGAAACTGTGAAGGCAATCTTGTAAGACCAGCAATGGAGTAATTGTAATGGGGTAATATTTATAATCTATGAGCTCCAAAACTATTGAGACAGTGACAAATGTTTTGTTGTTTTGGCTCTGTAGTCCAGCATTTGGATTTGAAATGATACGATGACTATGAGGTTAAAGCGCAGACTGTCAGCTTTCATTTGAGGGTATTTTTCATCCATAGAAATTACACCCGTTTAGAAAAACTCTTCAACATTAATGGGAACGCTTCCACGATCGTGGATAATCCTGAACGAATCGAGTGAGTGAGAAAGTTACAGAGGCATGATGAGAAATTATGAAGTGACAAACGATGAGTGAGAAAGTTACAGAGGCATAAATATCATACCCCCCCCCCCAAAACAAAAACAAAAATATGTCACTGTCCCAATACTTTTGGAGCTGACCTGTACTCCTCACATGTGACCTGTAATAAGACTACGCAATTACAGTTTTTCTCAATTGTTTACACACAAATACTGGTACTTGAGACACAATGACCACAACATGTAACTCATGCACCAACCCCCTGAACCAATTCTGCTAAACTACAAGCACAATTCCTGCTTTACACTCAAATTGCAGTTCTAAAACACACTTTTTTCAAAACACTACACACAATTCTTTGCATTTGGCACAATTTTCATGCAGAAAATCTCTTGTTTTCACAATGAACACACTGCCATTCAAATATGCACACTGACTCATCACATGGGCAAACACCCGTCACACAGTTTTACAATTAGCAATCAGAGCTTTAGCATAAAAGGGCAACAGGTGAGCTCTTCTGTTTTGGAGCAATGGATGCCAACATTGGAAACAGAGGCAGAGCCAGAGGAGTGAGAGTAAGAGGAGGAGGACGGGGAGGACGAGGACGAGGAAGGCCAAGGGCTGTAATCTCTGATGAGATCCGAGCCACTTTGGTTGATCATGTGGTCAACCATGGTCTAACAATGAGGGAGGCTGGGCAAAGAGTACAGCCAAATTTGAGCAGGTACACTGTAGCACCCATCATCCGGACATTCCGAAATGAGAATAGGTAAGAAATCTACTCTCACTAGAAAATTGCAGTACTGCATATCAATACAGTACTCAATGAGTACAGTAGTACAGTATTGCCTGTGGACTGTTCTGTAGGACTGTAAAAATAAAGTATTTTTCAAGTATTTGGGAAATGTATTCCTACTTTGTATTTACAGTATTTGACTATTTGTTTGACAGAACTGAAAGATTACCAACACAAGGTGGTCGGGAACGTGTTCTGTCTCCTGAACAGGAAACTGAAATCATGAACATGGTCCTAGAAAATAACGCCATAACATTACGGCAAATACAAAGAAAAATAATAGAAAACAATGAGATATTTCAAAATATTGATAGGGTAAGCTTATCAACACTGGACCGTGTCTTGCGCAGAAATAATCTCAGGATGAAGCAGGTCTACAGGGTGCCATTTGAAAGCAATTCAGAAAGAATCAAAGAATTACGATATAACTATGTGCAAGTGAGTCCTATATAATCCCACAATTGATGCATACTCTCAACACTGTATAAATTATACATAATTCAGTATTGTAATCATAATGATTGTGCTTCACAATAGTGACCACTCCATGTCTATTTCTGATATTGTCATGTGTGTTTCAGAGAGTCCTTGAGCTAGAGGTGGCTGCAGTGGAGCACCAGTTCATCTTCATTGATGAGGTTGGATTCAACCTCACAAAAAGACCAAAGAGGGGAAGGAATATCATCGGCCAGCGTGCCATTGTTCAAGTCCCTGGCCAGCGCGGAGGGAACATCACAATGTTACCCATCACGGCGTCATCCATCACCATGCTACCCTTGGCCCCTACAACACCGCCCATCTGATCACATTCCTGGACACCCTACACAACACACTCATTCCACGAGATCAGGTAGACGGCCCAGAGCAGCTCAGGTACGTTATCATTTGGGACAACGTAAGTTTCCACAGGGCTGCTCTGGTTCGTAACTGGTTCCCTGCCCACCCACGCTTTTTAGTTGTTTATCTCCCTCCATATTCTCCATTCCTCAATCCTATTGAGGAATTTTTTTCTGCCTGGAGATGGAAAGTGTATGACCGAAATCCACAAACGCGTATACCTCTTCTCCAAGCTATGGAAGACGCATGTGGAGATATAGCAGCTGATGCTTTTCATGGCTGGATTCGCCATGCTAGGCGATATTTCCCCCACTTCTTGGCCAGGGAAAACATTGCTTGTGATGTGGATGAGGTGCTGTGAATATGAGGCATGCTTTCAGAAAATGTGTGTAAACAATCGAGAAAAACCGTAATGGACACAGTCTATTAAAAGGTATATCTGACTCCATTTAACATTCTAGTAAAACCATGTGTAATCAAGTATTATGCGTTTAACTGACTAAGACCAAGGAATGGTCATGAGAAACGATTACCAAGAAAGCATTATTTAATAACTTAATAAAATGAATGGATTCACATACAAGGCATAGAGATACTGACATTAACAAAGAGCAATTCTAGGCACATATATCCCGAAGTTAACTTACAAGACAAAACAAAGAGATACCTACTAGGCCAAAGGCCTAGACGCCTCGGAAATGAGCAAATATCATACAACTGTTCACCAATGGACAGGATGCAGGATAGTAGAGAGAACAGACCTTCATTCCATTTATAACATCTGAAGGTGTAACTTCTTCAAACAAAAACCAACCACCATTGACCAATCAAACTATACCAAGTTTACAGTAACTTGATCACCCAGGCCAAATCTCCACAGGGTGTCACCGCATCTAAAGGCATGTGTGTGGGGTGAGACCAATGTAAATAGACAATAAAACCCCTTTGAATAGAATCATTTAGAGTTCAGCCTGTACAGACACAAGTTACCACAGAGATCATACATCCATATAGATAGCATCAGAGTCCTCCTTAGGGGACAAGTTTCAGAAAGATACCAGAGATGGATAGCGTGTCGTTATTCTGTCACACATTCCAGTAACCAGTCCTCTGGATACCGTAGAGAGAGATACTTATCCACCTCACTTGCTTTGGCAATGTTAACATATGTTTCCCATGCCAATAAAGCCCCTTGAATTGAGTTGATACATTTTGATCCCTTGATGGGGGAAGGGCTGACTGATCCTTGGGTATTGTCTTGGTCCATTTGCTGTTCGGCCAGAGGTGGCAGAGAGCACATAAATTAGGGCTGAGCCTACAGAATGTCACAAAGTAGGAGTCATGATTAGCTGTGAGCTTCCTCCAGGGAACACGTAAGAACGTTAGGCTACATAAAACCTATCAAGGGGGATTTGCACAGAGCGAGTACATGGAAGGCTGTCAGCGTCTCAGTGGGAAACCGGCTCCATTCAATTCTGTCTGTCTGTCTGTCTGTCTGTCTGTCTGTCTGTCTGTCTGTCTGTCTGTCTGTCTGTCTGTCTGTCTGTCTGTCTGTAGATAGATAGATAGATAGATAGATAGATAGATAGATAGATAGATAGATAGATAGATAGATAGATAGATAGTGATGATAACATAGCAACTAGTATTATATGAATTTGGCCAGCTAGGCAGCCAAAGCTTTTCTCTGTCCTGGCACTCCAATGGCGGAAGGAGAATCCCCCTAACGCTAGGACAGCAGAGTTCCTGCCCATCTTCCAAAAACGTCTTAAACCCTACCTCTTCAAAGAGTATCTTAAAAACGACATCTCAGTCTTACCCCACCCCGCCACACACACACACTTTACTGATATCTACTTTATTGAGGAAAAATCAACTTACTACAACTGTGATATGTGGATGTCTCACCTATAGCTATCTTAAGATGAATGCACTAACTGTAAGTCGCTCTGGATAAGAGCATCTGCTAAATGACTCAAATGTAAATGTATATGCCATCTGCAAGGATGGGCATAGTGTCAACAAAGCACTTTGTGGTGCCAGCCAGGGCTGCCAGGTCTGCCTTCTTGGCACAGCCAGGATATGGCGTGGAATCACAGGTGGCATCTGGGCCCAGCGCCTCACCGATCACAGAGCTGGAACAGGGAAGGAGAGACAACCGACGCTCACTAACAGTAGACATAGTCCTTAATTACCTAACACCTTCTTCTTTTCCTTCCAGTTTATTATAGTCAGATCATATGAACTCCATCCGCTCTGGACATAAAGAAGTACAGGCTAATACCCATACAGAAGAACTGCTGTGCAAGCAAGTCTTTACATTACAGTAATTGGAATCCAGTCATCCTCAACATACGTTTTGAGAACCTGTTATGGCTATTAGCGATCAGCAGTGCTATTCCTTAAGCATGCCAGCATTCTCAGAGACAGATTTAAACCGTGATTTAAACAGCCCAACCGCTGGTGGGATATGAAGTAAAAAATATTTATAGTATGGATAATGAGCATTTCTCCAGCTTTCATCCCTGATCCCGATGGCCTGCATAACTGTAATAACGATATCAACATTAAGGACCCCCTACTGCTCTGTTGTCGCTCAAAGATCTAGGTGAACACTATTTCCGAGGCCCCTGCGCCGGTGTCTTGCCACCAAGTCTCCAGAGCGATGGTTAGGATGCCAACAATGAGGATAACTGTGTGCTCATCTTTTATCTGGCCATGTTAATGTGTTCCTCTGCTCGTTCTTTGTTGATGTGTCACATGGGAGGATCAGGCTCCTTAAATCCTTAGACACTTTAAATATGGTGGTGAGTGACACACGTCAATGGCATGTGACCTTTGTGTGTAAGGGTAAGCCTACATTCAATTTCAGCTGTCTTTTTGATCAAATGGCCAAATAAATATGTTTCTGTTTTACTATTTGATATTCTCACAACATCTGTATTGCCTTCAATTCACTCTCAAAGCAGTTACAGATTTGACCCATTGACAGATTTCATCTAGAGATTGTGAGACAACATATAATGGAAACTGAATTAGATTTCTGTTCAAACTGACCATGGAAGTAGATCAAGAAAATGCATCACAGTTCTTTACCTCCATCTAGTGGGAATATGAAGAATAGCCAGTAAGGACTCCGCAAGGGCAAATCAGGGCATGTCAGCTGAGGTACGGGTAAGAGTGAATTAGACTACCCCTGAAATGAATATGACTACTCCTTAAAGTACACAACATTTTCTCAGAGAAAAACAACTATGTGATATGTCATTTGCGAAAAGCCTATCTGATTCTAAAATATATGGCACTTTAATTTCATACACTCAAAGCCTTCTTGTTCAAGCCATATTTCACAATAAAATAGTTTTTGACCCGTAGTTATGATATGCTGAGAGAGAATGCTTTTTTTCCCTCCGAAGCGCTGAAACAAAACCAGCCTGTGGCATTCTCTAGCACTGGCTATCTGTGTAATTACCGTACATAATGCTGAATGACTTCTCTGAGGCCGGCTCAACAACTTCTCTCTCTCTCTCTCTCTTTCTCTCTCTCTCTCTTTCTCTTTCTCTCTTTCTCTCTCTCTCTCTCTCTCTCTCTCTCTCTCTCTCTCTCTCTCTCTCTCTCTCTCTCTCTCTCTCTCTCGAGTTGCCATGAACCATCGGGGCGACGCCGCTTCAACAATGGCCATAATTATGCACTCTCTCTGTGCAGAGCGATGGATTGCTTGCCTGTGATTAAACTATGAATAAATTCCCCCTGGTTTTTAGGAGGGTGTGGGTAGACAAGCAGGTCTATGTTTTGTTGAAGAGCCCAGAACTGGGCAGTGCTTGAATGGATAAAATAACACCCTCGCTCACTAAATCATCAGACTTGAATATATAACACAACTAGGACAAGAACCTGTCTGATCCACTCAACATCTCATCTGCGCTCAGTGAAGGATTGGAAATGAATTGTTATGCTCACTCTCCCTCCTCTAGTGTCTCTCTCTAATATAAAACCCACACACACAAACACACACCATATGTTTTGCTATCATTGTGGAGACCTAAAATGTATTTAGATTCAAAATCATATTTTCCCTAACCCCTAAACCTAAACTTAAGTCTAACCCTAACCCTTACCTTTAACCCCTAACCCTAATTCTAACCCTAACCCTAAATCTAACCCCTAAGCTTAAAATAGAACACTAGATTCTGCAGTGAGTGCATATTTGTGACAGGGTCACTGCAGGTCATGGCAGAAGTCTGTCGTCATGGCTTTATAGCGATCTGAGGACAGGTGGGTGTATAAGTGACTGCTGCCTCCATTATCGATGAGCAGAATAGTACAGGACAGCCAAACATATCCCTCATAAACAATGCACTGCATGCTGATTATTGCTATAGGTCTACTCTCATTCCTCCCAGCTCTATTTCTGGTACAGGGCATGCTGGAGGTAAGTAGACTGGGGATGCAAAATACTCTCCCTGTCAGTTGCTGTACGTGGTTGCCTGATGTGTTTACAACGTCTGTCAATGTGATATCATTCACTTTTTAACACAGTTTTACATATTTGCATAGGAGGTGTCTCCACTACAGTTCAAGTACTTTCACCCATCATCACCAGCATCATCAGCGAAAGCATTATCAACTTCAATACATCGATTACCATTCTCCAGACAGTTATTGTTAGATGATCCCGAGCCTTCACATGGACATGGTTGCACACCTGACTTTGCCAGTATCCATGAGAGCAGACAGCGAGTGTTGATGGCTGCTGTATAGTAATACCATGCTATTGGGAGATTTCAGATATGAATGATGGGAATGAAAAACAAACAGTAGGCCTATTTTTCATCATCATTCATCAAGTCCCCTGTCCTCTGGAAATTGATTGCTGGGTCGGATATCACTTGTACAGTAGTCCCTGTTCACCTTCCTGTACTCCCTGTTTACCCGTGACTGCATGGCCGCGCACGACAGCAACCTCTCCCTTAACGTTAGCAAGACAAACGAGCTGATCGTAGATTACAGGAAATGTAGCGGGCCGGCACGCCCCCATCTACATTGATGGGGCTGTAGCAGAGTGGGTCGAGAGCTTCAAGTTCTTCGGTGTTCTACATCACTAAGTAATTACCATGGTCCACACACAGTTGTGAAGAAGGAACGACAGTGCCTCTTCACTCTCAGGAGGCTGAAAAGATTTGTCATAGGCCCTCAGATCCTCCAAAAAGTTATACCGCTGCACCATTGAGAGCATCTTTACTGGCTGCATCACCGCTTGGTACGGCAACTGCAAGGCACCCGACCATTCAGGGTCTATAGAGGGTGGTGAATACGGCCCAGTACATCACTGGGGTCAAGCTCCCTGCCATTCAGGACCTCTATACCAGGCGGTGTCAGAGGAAGGCCCACAGACTCAAGCCATAGATAGACTGTTCTCTCTGCTACCGCACGGCAAGCAATACCAGTGCACCAAGTCTGGAACCAACAGGACCCTGAACAGCTTCTAACCCCAAGCCATAAGACTACTAAACAAGACTTCTAAATAGCTAACAAAATGGCTACCCGGACTACCTGCATTGACCCTTTTTTTGCACTAACTCTCTTGCACTGACTCTACCCACACACTCACACATACAGTAATTACACTGACACCCCAACACACACATACACACACATACAGTACACATGCATACTGACGTCACACACACACACTCACCACATACGCTACTGCTACTCTCCATTATCTGTCCTGTTGCCTAGTAATTTTACCCTTACTATATGTACATAGCTAACTCAATGACCTCGTACCCCTGCACATCGACTCGGTACTGGTACTCCCTGTACATAGCCATGTTACTTTGACCTGTTATTGCTATTCGATATTCACTGTGTAGTTATTCCTTGTGTCTCTATCTGTATATATTTCAAAATAGATATATCTTTAGCTCTGCATTGTTGGAAAAGGACCTATAAGTAAGCATCTCACTGTTAGTACACCTGTTTTTTACGAAGCATGTGGCAAATAACATTTGATTTGATTTAGTAGTTAGATAAGTTTTTGGCATACATCTTCTTGTCCCTACAGTGGATAAAAAAACACGTTTTTGTATCCTAATAAAAATGAATACTATGTGTGATGTTATTTAGTCCACCCACCAGCCAGCCTGTGTGTGTGTATATTCTGTATATACAACAAGTGTACAATACATTAAGAACACCTGCTCTTTCCATGACATAGACTGACCAGGTGAATCCAGGTGAAAGCTATGCTCCCTTATTGATTTCACTTGTTAAATCCACTTTAATCATTGTATATTAAGGGGAGGAGACCGTTTATGGTAGTAGGTGACAGGAGCACCGGTTTTAGTGTGTCAAGAACTGCAACGCTGCTGGGTTTTTCACGCTCAACAGTTTTCCGTGTGTATGAAGTATGGTCCACCACCCAAAGGACATCCAGCCAACTTGACACAACTGTGGGAGTGAACATGGGCCAGCATCACTGTGGAACGGTTTCGACACCTTGTAGAGTCAACACCCTGACGAATTGAGGCTGTTCTGAGGGGGGAAAGGAGGGAAGGGGTGCAACTCAATATTAGGACGATGTTCATTGTTTGTAGGCTCAGTGTATGTGGATCAGGCGGTCCATTCAAGGATATCCGATTGGCCGGTTGTTAATAAGACCGCCCCTGTGGTCACCTACTTCCGCTTCTGTGTCAATTCACACCGTTTTGTGGTCCTCCTGTCCTTTCAAATTAAGTCAAACGTTACCAGGTGTCCCAACGCTTCAGGTACAGTAATTATATAACAGCATGTGACAGTTCTGTGAGTTTTGTTTATGGACTGTAATGTAACTACGCACACACTTTTGCTTCATCTTCGTTTTTGTATGCTCGCTAGCTAGATTTTTTCTCGACGAGCTCTCGGACTAGCTTTCCAGCTAGCGTAGCTGGATATGAGCAAGCAAGACAGCACGTCAATAATTTGTTTGATTGTGTAGTTGATAGTAAGCTAGGAAGTACATAGAGTGTTATAAAGGTTAATGTCGCTAGCGAAAACATTGTATACCTGCTAGCTAGCATACAACATAGCTAACTAGCCTCTCCCTCCTAAACGTCGCGTTAACTAGGTTTCTTAACTAATGTATGCCTTGCAAGTTAACTAATCACAATAGTAAGATGGCTTGTATAAGATACATTTACCATTGTCTACAACCGACATCCCACTGACTTGTTTAGTGAATTCGAGGTGGAGCATGACAGACTACTCCCTCCAGTTGCCTGTCTCTGTCAACAAGATACTGATTCATATCTGCTCCATCAGCCAGTAGAGAACACAGTATGGGAACGTTATTCTGACCCTTGTTGTTAACCTGTCTGTGTCTTTGATGCTGGAGACAAGCAGACCTGGATTGATTATTTATTTAAATTCTTATGTTTTGTGTAATTTGCGTATTTCATGACATCTGAATACTTAAATTGAAGTGTATGTGAAAGTAATTGAGACATTTGAAGTAGTGTTTTTAACCCAGGTCTGGACCCTAGACTGCTTCATCGTAATTTGAAGTACCAGCATTTTGGCGGAAATCAAGCAATGACCGGGGTCATACAGATGTTGAACAGTGCGTATCCCCCTTCCATTTGTGATGCACAGTTAGAGTAAGGATGAAACCTTGTTGACAGATAATTCCCCATGGGCATAGCCTGCATAGTAAGCCTCGACTTTCATCTAACAACCCAGTCAGGACGATAATTGCCCGCACCAGTCAATTAGCATATATTTCAACCCAAGCATCTCCCAAAACATGGTGACTTACTTACACAACCTTCAGAGGCCATGTGTGTCAGCACTCCGCTGATCAATGAGGTTAATGCCTGGATGCAAGTCATTACCGTTGAGGAGTATGAATGGAAAAGGCTCACACGTGGTTGGTGCTTAGGATATGGAGTTTTGGACTAGAACGTGTCTCTTGTTTGAGTTCAAGAGAGGGTGATGGACCTCCCAGGTTTCAGGTGACACTACATTGTGCTTACTCAGTGGAGGTGTGCATCTGTAGTCAACAGCAGCAGTAGTGTCCTGCCCTGCCTTGGGTTACCTTGTCATCGGTGTTAGAGGGTTACGTTCCTGAAGGCTTTCCTGAGGGGCGCCAGGGTGGGACGTAGTAACTCCTCAATGTTTGTCTGAGTATTTGTCCTTTATAGTTTGCCAATGTAGACACATGCATGACGTGTGTTTGTGGTGCCTTTGTCTGTTAGTTTGAATCACAGAGTACCAGATAAAGCCCCACATTTCCTAGAACTGGAACAATGTAAACCCATGGCCCTGTGCCCCACTATTAGTCAAAATCAAATACATTTTTATTTGTCACATGCAGATGTTATTGTGGGTGTAGTGAAATGCCTGTGTTTATAGCTCCAAAAGTAATACAGTAATATCTAACAATTCACAATATGCACAACCTAAAAGTAAAATAATGGAATTAAGGAATATATAAATGTTAGGATGAGCAATGTCAGTGGCATTGACTAAATACAGTAGAGTAGAATGCAGTATATACAGTTGAAGTCGGAAGTTTACATACACTTAGGTTGGAGTCATAAACTCGTTTTTCAACCTCTCCACAAATTTCTTGTTAAAACAAACTATAGTTTTGGCATGTCGGTTAGGACATCTACTTTGTGCATGACACAAGTAATTTTTCCAACAATTGTTTAGACAGATTATTTCACTTATAATTCACTGTATCACAATTCCAGTGAGTCAGAAGTTTACATACACTAAGTTGACTGTGCCTTTAAACAGCTTGGAAAATTCCAGAAAATTATGCCATGGCTTTAGAAGCTTCTGATAGGCTAATTGACATCATTTGAGTCAATTGGAGGTGTACCTGTGGATGTATTTCAAGGCCTACCTTCAAACTCAGTGCCTCTTTGCTTGACATCATGGGAAAATCAAAAGAAATCAGCCAAGACCTCATAAAAAAAAATTGTAGACCTCCACAAGTCTGGTTCATCCTTGGGAGCAATTTCCAAACGCCTGAAGGTACTACGTTCATCTGTACAAACAATAGTATGCAAGTATAAACACCATGGGACCACACAGCTGTCATACCACTCAGGAAGGAGACGTGTGCTGTCTCTTAGAGATTAACGTACTTTGGTGCGAAAAGTGAGGGGGAGGCTTGCAAGCCAAAGAATACCATCCCAACCGTGAAGCACGGTGTGGCAGCGTCATGTTGTTGTGGGGGTGCTTTGCTGCAGGAGGGACTGGTGCACTTCACAAAATAGATGGCATCATGAGGTAGGAAAATGATGTGGCTATATTGAAGCAACATCTCAAGACATCAGTCAGGAAGTTAAAGCTTGGTCGCAAATGGGTCTTCCAAATGGACAATGGCCCCAAGCATACTTCCAAAGTTGTGGCAAAATGGCTTAAGGATAACAAAGTCAAGGTATTGGAATGGCCATCACAAAGCCCTGACCTCAATCCTATAGAAAATGTGTGGGCAGAACTGAAAAGCATGTGTGCGCAAGGAGGCCTACAAACCTGACTCAGTTACAGCAGCCTGTCAGGAGGAAGGGGCCAAAATTCACCCAACTTATTGTGGGAAGCTTATGGAAGGCTACCTGAAACATTTGACCCAAGTTAAACAATTTAAAGGCAATGCTACCAAATACTAATTGAGTGTATGTAAACGTCTGACCCACTGGGAATGTGATGAAAGAAATAAAATCTGAAATAAACCATTCTCTATTATTATTCTGACATTTCACATTCTTAAAATGAAGTGGTGATCCTAACTGACCTAAGACAGGGAATCTTTACTCGGATTAAATGTCAGGAATTGTGAAAAACTGAGTTTAAATTTATTTGGCTAAGGTATATGTAAACTTCCGACTTCAACTGTACATATGAGAGAGTAAAGCAAAAATATGTAAACATTATTAAAGTGACCAGTACACATGTCTGTGTATATAGGGCAGCTAAGGTGCAGGGTTACGTAACTGGGTGGAAGCCGCCTAGTGATGGATATTTAACAGTCTGATGGCCTTGAGATAGAAGCTATTTTTCAGTCTCTCTGTCCCAGCTTTGATGCACCTGTACTGACCTCGCCTTCTGGATGAGAGCGGGATTAACAGGCAGTGGCTCGGGTGGTTGTCCTTGATGATTTTGGCCTTCCTGTGACATCGGGTGCTGTCGGTGTCCTGGAGGGCAGGTAGTTGGCGCCCGATGATGCGTTGGGCAGACCGCACCACCCTCTGGAGAGCCATGCGATTGTGGGCGGTGCAGTTGCTGTACAAGGCGGTGATGTAGCACGACAGGATGCTCTCAATTGTGCATCTCTAAAAGTTTGAGGGTTTTAGGTGCCAAGCCACAATGATTCAGCCTCTTGAGGTTGAAGAGGCACTGTTGTGCCTTCTTCACCACTGTCTGTGTGGGTGGACCATTTCAGGTCATCAGTGACGTGTACGCCGAGGAACTTGACACTTTTCACCTGCTCCAGGGCGCCGACGACGTGGATGTCAATTTAAGGCAGCCCCCCGCACCTCTCTGATTCAGAGGGGTTGGGTTAAATACGGAAGACACATTTCAGTTGAAGGCATTCAGTTGTACAACTGACTAGGTATCCCCCTTTCACTGTGGTCCTGTTGATGTTGATAGGGGCTTGCTGCCTTTGCTGTTTCCTGAAGTCCACGATCAGCTCCTTTGTTTTATTGGCATTGAGTGAGGGTTATTTTCCTGGCACCACACTCCCAGGGCCCTCACCTCTTCTCTGTAGGCTGTCACGTCATTGTTGGTAATCAGGCCTACTACTGTTGTCGTCTGGAAACTTGATGATTGAGTTGGCAGCGTGCATGGCCACGCAGTCAGGGGTGAACAGGGAGTACAGAAGGGGGCTGAGCATGCACTCTTGTTGGGCCCCTGTGTCGAGGATCAGCAAAGTGGAAGTGTTGTTTCCTACCTTCACCACCTGGGGGTGGCCCGTCAGGAAGTCCAGGACCCAGTTGCACAGGGCGGGGTTCAGACTAGAGGTCGACCGATTAATCGTAATGGCCGATTTAATTAGGGACGATTTCAAGTTTTCATAACAATCGGTAATCGGTATTTTTGGACACTTTAAAAATAAAATGTATTAATATTTTTTATATTTTTTTAACACCTTTATTTAACAAGCCAAGTCAGTTAACCTCTAGGGCAGGTGGCACCAAATCGTCCCACCTACGTAACAGCCAGTTGAATCCTGTGGCGCGATTTTCAAATACCTTAGAAATGCTATTACTTCAATTTCTCAAACATATGACTATTTTACAGCTATTTAAAGACAAGACTCTCGTTAATCTAACCACACTGTCCGATTTCAAAAAGGCTTTACAACGAAAGCAAAACATTAGATTATGTCAGCAGAGTACCCAGCCAGAAATAATCAGACACCCATTTTTCAAGCTAGCATATAATGTCACAAAAACCCAGAAGACAGCTAAATGCAGCACTAACCTTTGATCTTCATCAGATGACACACCTAGGACATTATGTTATACAATACATGCATGTTTTGTTCAATCAAGTTCATATTTATATCAAAAACCAGCTTTTTACATTAGCATGTGACGTTCAGAACTAGCATACCCCCCGCAAACTTCCGGGGAATTTACTAACAATTTACTAAATTACTCACGATAAACGTTCACAAAAAGCATATCAATTATTTTAAGAATTATAGATACAGAACTCCTCTATGCACTTGATATGTCCGATTTTAAAATAGCTTTTTGGTGAAAGCACATTTTGCAATATTCTAAGTACATAGCCCAGCCATCACGGGCTAGCTATTTAGACACCCAGCAAGTTTAGCCTTCACCAAAATCATATTTACTATAACAAAAATGTTATTACCTTTGCTGTTCTTCGTCAGAATGCACTCCCAGGACTTCTACTTCAATAACAAATGTTGGTTTGGTCCCAAATAATCCATCGTTATATCCAAACAGCGGCGTTTTGTTCGTGCGTTCACGACACTATCCGAAATGGTAAATAAGGGTCACGAGCATGGCGCATTTCGTGACAAAAAAATTCTAAATATTCCATTACCGTACCTCGAAGCATGTCAACCGCTGTTTAAAATCAAATTTTATGCAATTTATCTCGTAAAAAAGCGATAATATTCCGACCGGGAATATGCGTTTAGCTAAATAGAGGAGAAAAAAAAGAAAGACGGGGGCGACCAGTGCACGCGCCTAATGCCCATTGTCTCCTGATCGGCCACTTGACAAAGGCGATAATGTGTTTCAGCCTGGGGCTGGAATGACGACATTCAGCTTTTTCCCGGGCTCTGAGAGCCTATGGGAGCCGTGGGAAGTGTCACGTTACCGCAGAGATCCTTTGTTTTGGAAAGAGATGTCAAAGAAAGCCAATAAATGGTCAGACCGGCCACTTCCTGTAAAGGAATCTCTCAGGTTTTTGCCTGCCATATGAGTTCTGTTATACTCACAGACACCATTCAAACAGTTTTAGAAACTTTAGGGTGTTTTCTATCCATATCTAATAAGTATATGCATATTCTAGTTACTGGGTAGGAGTAGTAACCAGATTAAATCGGGTACATTTTTTTTATCCGGCCGTGTAAATACTGCCCCCTAGCCCTAAGAGGTTAAGAACACATTCTTATTTTCAAAGACGGCCTAGGAACGGTGGGTTAACTGCCTTGTTCAGGGGCAGAACGACAGATTTTTACCTTGTCAGCTTGGGGATGCAACCTTACGTTAACTAGCCCAACGCTCTAACCACCTGCTTTACGTTGCCAAGGTAAGTTGCTAGCTAGCATTAAACTTACCTTAAAAAAAACAATCAATCAATCATAAACACTAGTTAACTACACATGGTTGATGATATTACTAGTTTATCTAGCCTGTCCTGCTTTGCATATAATCGATGTGGTGCGCATTCGCGAAAGAGGACTGTCTTTGCTCCGACGTGTACCTAACCATAAACATCAATGTCTTTCTTAAAATCAATACACAAGTATATATTTTTAAACCTGCATATTTAGTTAATATTGCCTGCTAACATGAATTTCTTTTAACTAGGGAAAATGTGTCACTTCTCTTGCAAACAGAGTCAGGGTATATGCAGCAGTTTGGGCCGCCTGGCTTGTTGCGAACTGTGAAGACTATTTCTTCCTAACAAAGACAGCAGACTTCGCCAAACGGGGATGATTGAACAAAAGCGCATTTGCGAAAAAAAGCACAATCGTTGCACGACTGTACCTAACCATAAACATCAATGCCTTTCTTAAAATCAATACACAGAAGTATATATTTTTAAACCTGCATATTTAGCTAAAAGAAATCCAGGTTAGCAGGCAATATTAACCAGGTGAAATTGTGTCAGTCGTCTTGCATCGTTGCACGCAGAATCAGGGTATACAGAATCTGGCTCGTTGCGAACTAATTTGCCAGAATTTTACGGAACTATGAAATAACATTGTAGGTTGTGCGATGTAACAGGAATATTTAGACTTATGGATGCCACCCGTTAGATAAAATACGGAACGGTTCCGTATGTTACTGAAAGAATAATGTTTTCGAGATGATAGTTTCCGGATTTGACCATATTAATGACCTAAGGTTTATTATATTATAGTTAAGTGTATGATTTGATATTTGATAGAGCAGTGGTGGTAGGCAGCAGCAGGCTCGTAATAGTCAAAGGTATATGGTTTAGAGAGAAATAGTCGACGCGTCATAATTCCTGTAATAACTTGCGGCTGAACTTGAAAGGGGTTCCTTCGTTATTTTACCGCTCATGTCTTCCATAGAGAATGTCTTGATCTACTTCAAATAAGGTCTGTGTTTTGTGCTTAAACCGCCTCGGCGTTTTGATACCCGTGTAAATCTCACTAGGTAACGTTTGTCAACATATTTTCATAAATCCACTCTACAAAAAAAATGATCTTCGCTTATATTGATCAGAGTTATATCCTATGGATATCTACACAGTTATACAATTGGCAAGGTGGTGTAAGCCTAAACCAAACACAGACCTTATTTTAAGTTAATCTAAAAATATCCTATGGAATAAATGAAGGAACCGCTTTTCAGATTTTGCTAGAAGGTGTCATGGGAATTATGACTCGCACTTTGGTAGTCAATTCTTACCATGCCCATTATTAAAATAGGATTTCCTGCATATAGAAATTACAGTTTTTGTTTTCAGCATTCATCACAGGTAACTTAAACTCTATTTTTATTATTCAAACAGTTGAGAGTATTTGTCTCCTAAGCAGACTCTTCAGTATCGTTGTCACTTCAGAGCTGTGTGTGTGTGTGTGTGTGTGTGTGTGTGTGTGTGTGTGTATACATACATACATACATACATACATACATACATACATACATACATACATACATACATACATACATACATACATACATACATAAAAAAATCATAATAATAATCGGCTGATTAATTGGTATCAGGGTTTTTGGTCCTCCAATAATTGGTATCGGCGCTGAAAAATCATAATCGGTTGACCTCTAGTACCTAACCATAAACATCAATGCCTTTCTTTAAAATCAATACACAAGTATATATTTTTAAACCTGCATATTTAGTTAATATTGTCTACTAACATGAATTTCTTTTAACTAGGGAAATTGTGTCACTTCTCTTGCGTTCCGTGCAAGAAGTCAGGGTGTATGCAGCAGTTTGGGCCGCCTGGCTCGTTGCGAACTGTGTAAAGTCAATTTATTCCTAACAACGACCGGAATTAATTTGCCAGAATTGTACATAATTATGACATAACATTGAAGGTTGTACAATGTAACAGCAATATTTAGACTTAGGGATGCCACCCCTTAGATAAAATACGGAACGGTTCTGTATTTCACTGAAAGAATAAACGTTTTGTTTTCGAAATGATAGTTTCCAGATTCGACCATATTAATGACCAAAGGCTCGTATTTCTGTGTGTTATTATATTATAATTAAGTCTATGATTTGATAGAGCAGTCTGACTGAGCGGTGGTAGGCACCAGCAGGCTCGTAAGCATTCATTCAAACAGCACTTTCGTGCATTTGCCAGCAGCTCTTCGCAATGCTTCAAGCATTGAGCTGTTTATGACTTCAAGCCAATCAACTCCCGAGATTAGGCTGGTGTAACCGATGTGAAATGGCTAGCTAGTTAGCGGGGTGCGTGCTAATAGTGTTTCAATCGGTGACGTCACTCGCTCTGAGACTTGGAGTAGTTGTTCCCCTTGCTCTGCAAGGGCCGCGGCTTTTGTGGAGCGATGGGTAACGATGCTTCGAGGGTGGCTGTTGTCGATGTGTTCCTGGTTCGAGCCCAGGTAGGGGCGAGGAGAGGGACGGAAGCTATACTGTTACACTAGCAATACTAAAGTGCCTATAAGAACATCCATTAGTCAAAGGTATATGAAATATAAATGGTATAGAGAGATAGTCCTATAATTCCAATAATAACTACAAACTAAAACTTCTTACCTGGGAATATTGAAGACTCATGTTAAAAGGAACCACCAACTGTCATATGTTCTCATGTTTTGAGCAAGGAACTTAAACGTTAGCTTTCTTACATGGCACATATTGCACTTTTACTTTCTTCTCTAACACTTTGTTTTTGCATTATTTAAACCAAATTGAACATGTTTATTTATGAGGCTAAATTTATTTTATTGATGTATTATATTAAGTTAAAATAAGTGTTCATTCAGTATTGTTGTAATTGTCATTATTACAAAGGGGGGAAAAAATCGTCCGATTAATCGGAATCGGCTTTTTTGGGTCCTCCAATAATCGGTATCGGCGTTGGAAAATCATAATCGGTCGACCTCTAGTTCAGACCCAGGTCCCCAAGCTTAATGATAAGCTTGGAGGGTTCTATGGTGTTGAATTCTGAGCTATAATCAATGAACAGCATTCTTTACATATGTATCCCTCTTGTCCAGGTGGGATAGGGCAGTGTGATGGCGATTGCGTCGTCTGTGCATCTATTGGGGCTGTAAGAAAATTGAAGTGCGTCTAGGGTGTAAGGTAGAGGTGATATGATCCTTAACTAGCCTCTCAAAGCACTTCATGATAACCGAAGTGAGTGCTATGGGGCGATAGTCAATTAGTTCAGTTACCTTTGCTTTCTTGGGTACAGGAACAATGGTGGACATCTTGAAGCAAGTGTGGACAGCAGACTGGGATAGGGAAAGATTAAATATGTCTGTAAACACCAGCCAGCCAGCTGGTCTGCACATGCTCCGAGGACGCAGCTAGGGATGCTGTCTGGGCCGGTAGCCCTGCAAGGGTTAACGCGTTTAAATGTCTTACTCACGTCGGCCACAGAGAGGAGAGCCCACAGTCCTTGGTAGCGGGCAGCATCGGTGGCACTATGTTATCCTCAAAGTGGGCGAAGGTGTTTTGCTTGTCCGGAAGCAAGACCTTGTTGTCCGAGACGTGGCTGGTTTTCCCTTTGTAGTCTGTGATTGTCTGTAGACCCTGCCACATACGTCTCTTGTCTGAGCCTTTGAATTGCGACTCCACTTGGTGTCTATGCTGAAGTTTTGCCTGTTTTGTTTGCCTTATGGAGGGAATAACTACACTGTTTCCCCACTTTCAGTTTTGTGCGAATGCTGCCATCTATCCACGGTTTCTGGTTTGGGTAGGTTTTCATAGTCATAGTGGGTACAACATCTCCTATAGACTTCCTGCTGTCAATGGTATTTATTCAGAGAGTAGTGAAGGCCTGGCTTCCCTTTCTCATCAAATAAATCTTTATTCATACAGCACATTTCAGACATGGAATGCAACACGATGTAGTTTACAGGAAGAAAAAAAATTAAAACAATGAAAATAAATAATAACGTTAATATTTATTACACAAACACGAGGATACAAAAAACAAGAATAACTAAAAACTGAACTACTAAAAGCACACTACGGAAAGCAAAGCTAAAAAGGTATGTTTTAAGATCTCTTTTAAATATGTCCACAGTTTCAGCCCTACTCAGGTTCTCTGGCAGGCTATTCCAAAGGCTGGGGGAATAGGAACTTAAGACTACCAATCCATGTCTCTTGGTCCTAGGCTTTGGGATGGTTAAAAAGAGAGTGCCTGAGGGACCTACTGGGTACATAACTTCAAAGCATGTCTGACATGTATTTGGGTGCACAATTGTGGATTGACTTTAAGAAACTTTAAAATTAATTCGAAAACTCACAGGCAGCCAGTGCAGAGACCTTAAAACCGGTGTAATGTGTGCTCTCCATCTGGTCTTGGTCAGTACCCGTGCTGCAGCATTCTGTATGTTTTGCAGTTGACCAATTTACTTTCTTGGGTAGACCAGACATGAGCACATTACAGTAGTCAAGCCTGCTTGTAATAAAAGCATGTTTTTCACACAGAAAAAAAAAGAACGCAGAAACAGTATCTTGCTGCGTTTTGTAAACGTAGTTCTAAAATGCTTGTTATTGTCATTTCTGCTTGGCTGCAGTCACGGCTAGCTCCAAATCCTGAATTTTTGAAAGGACACATTTTGTGCTTGAGTTGCACTTCTCAGCTCGGATGAGAAAATATTTGATATCTTGATAAATCAGGTTCCCGCATTCGGTCAGCAGACAGTGCTCTTTTTGGGGGAAAAATTCAGGTACTTTTTTCCGGTGTTTTTTTTTCTTCCCGGTAGCGAGTTAAAATGAAAGATGAGCTAAAAGCAAATCGTTAGGAAATGTAGCTGGCTATATTCTTTCTATGATAAACATTAGAAATCTGATGGCCGTGCATAGTTTTTGCAAAGAAAATAGCTTGCTTTTTCTAAGCTAATACGACCACTTGGCATATGCTTGTCTCAAAGATTAAGCCATGCTAGTCTAAGTACACATGGCCGGTACATTGAAACTGTAAATTGTTCACCAGTTATGGTTCCTTTGCTCACGCCAACGTTCCTTGGCTAACTATCAATTCTAGAGCTTGGCCTAATATTTAAGGAATATTTTATCTCATGGAACATGGGACCAACACTTTACATGTTGCGTTTATATTAATCAAACCCATAACCCATGCAGGGTTCTCTCGGGCACCCCAGTCACTTTTTGTGACTAAATAACCTCAAGTTGATTGTGTGTCCTTCAAGGCGGTGATGTCTCATTCGAATGTCTGCCCTATCAACATTAGATCTGACTTCCTGTGCCTACCATGGTGACCACAGGTACCGGGTAATCGGGATTTGGTTCTAGAAAGGGAGCCTGAGAAAAGGCTACCATACCCAAGGATTAAGGCGGAAGGTGCATACATTACACCACTCCCGACTCGGAAGTACTGTGTAAGAAAAATAACAGAACAGGACTCTTTCGAGCTCTACGGACAATTCCTTCGACCTCGTGGCTTGGTTTTTGGTCTGACATTTACTGTCAACTGTAGGACCTTATCTAGACAGGTGTGCCTTTCCAAATCATGTCCAATCAATGAAATGTACCACAGGTGGACTCAAATCAAGTTGTAGAAACATCAAGGATGATCAATGGAAACCGGATGCACCTGAGCTCAGTTTCAAGTCTCCTAGCAAAGGGTCTGAATACTTATGTAAATAAGGTATTCCTGTTAGTTTTTTTATACATTTGCAAACATGTATAAAACCTCAACCTGTTTTTGCGTTGTCATTATGGAGTATTGTGTGTAGATTCATGAGGAAAACATTTAATTGAATCCATTCGGAGAATAAGGCTGTAACATAACTTTGGAAAAAGTTGAGGGGTCTGAATACTTTCCGAATGCCCTGTGTATATAAGCAAGCATATCAAACACAAGCAAGACAGACAGGCAGTCAAAATGGCTAAAACCATGGCAAAAGTTAACTTCAGTTTCGAATTGCGAAGTATAAAATGTTTTGGCCATATATGGACTACCCAATAGTGAAACACACCGAAACTAGCCTATCATGTGTGAACATGTTAAAGTTAGCTTTTCACATGCACAACCTCATTATCTCTTAATGGGGCTCCTGGGTGTGTTGGTCCTCTCCCCTTTGTCATAGCGTCCCACCTCGACAACAGCCAGTGAAATTGCAGGGCGCCAAATTCAAAACAGAAATCTCACAGGTTAAAATTCCTCAAACATACAAGTATTATACACCATTTTAAAGATTAACTTCTTGTTAATCCAGCCACGGTGTCTGATTTCAAAAAGGCTTTACTGCGAAAACATACCATACGATTATATTAGGTCAGTGCCTAGTCACAAAAAAACATACAGCCATTTTCCAGCCAAAGAGAGGAGTCACATAAAGCAGAAATAGAGATAAAATTAATCACTAACCTTTGATCTTCATCAGATGGCACTCATTGGACTTCATGTTACACAATACATGTATGTCTTTTTCGATAAAGTTAATATTTATATCCAAAAATCTCAGTTTATGTTGGCGCGCTATGTTCAGTAATGTTTTGCCTACAAAACATCCGGTGATTTTGCAGAGAGCCACAATTTACAGAAATATTCATCATAAACTTTGAAAGATACAAGTGTTATGCATAGTATTATAGATGAACTTCTCCTTAATGCAACCGCTGTGTCAGATTTCAAAAACGCTTTACGGTGAAAGCACACCATGCGGTAATCTGAGTACAGCGCTCAGCCACCAAAACAAGCCATACAGATACCCGCCATGTTGTGGAGTCAACAAAAGTCAGAAATAGTGTTATAAATATTACACTTTGATGATCTTCATCAGAATGCACTCCCAGGAATCCCAGTTCCACAATAAATGTTTGTTTTGTTCGATAAAGTTAATCTTTATGTCCAATTACCTCCTTTTTGTTCACATTTAGTTCACTATTCCAAATGCACAAGGTGCGGACACTAAGTCCAGACAAAAAGTAAAAAAAGCTCCATTACAGTTTGTAGAAACATGTCAAACGATGTATAGAATCAATCTTTAGGATATTTTTATCATAAATCTTCAATAATATTCCAACCGGATAATTCCTTTGTGATTAGAAATGAAAGGGAACGGAGCTCGTGATCACGGCCGCGCGCAACTAAACTAAAGGCTTCCAGACAGACCACTGGTTCAAACAGCTCTTATTCGCTCCCCTTTTACAATAGAAGCCTGAAACAACGTTCTAAAGACTGTTGACATCTAGTGGACGCCTTAGGAAGTGCAATCTGACCAAATTTACACTGTATATTGGATATCACTTGAAAAACTACGAACCTCAAATCCAACCAGGAAGTGGGAAATCTTTCTCAGGTTTTCGCCTGCCATATGAGTTATGTTATACTCACAGACATCATTCAAACAGTTTTATAAACGTATGCATATCTTAGCTTCTGGGCCTGAGTAGCAGGCAGTTTACTCCGAATGTGAAAATACTGCCCCCCAGCCCAAAGAGGTTAAGAAGCCACTCTGCTTGCCAAAAGGGATTCTGTTCAAATGAGCTAGGTCGTTGCTGTAGCTACCGTTTCTCACAGTCCATGACAGACCGGCCCAGTCCTCACATGCACACAGAGGTGTGTGTGTGTCTCGCATGGTAACATCTCTCCCCGGCTTGAGTTCTCTCTTCACTTCCGGTCTCATCTCTGGATCCCGCTGGCTTTGTATGTTGTTTACCAACCACACAGGACCGTATGAGTAGCAGTATAGAGAATCTGAATGGAACAGCAGGTTGGTAACTGGTGTCTCCATTATTACCAGTGGCTTAAAGTACTTAAGTAAAAATACTTGAAAGTACTAAAGTTTTTTTGGGGGGGGGTATCTGTACTTTACGATTTTTATTTTGACACTACAATTCCTAAACAAAATTATGTACTTTTTCCCTGACACCCAAAAGTACTCGTTAGATTTTGAATGCTGAGCGGGACAGGAAAATGGTCCAATTCACACGCTTATCAAGACAACATCCCTGCTCATCCGTACTGCCTCTGATCTGGTGGACTCACCTATCACATGCTTTATTTGTAAATTATGTCTATGTGTTCGAGCGTGCCCCTGGCTATCCGTAAAGAAAATGGTGCCATCTGGTTTACTTAATAGAAGGAATTTGAAAATATTAATACTTTTGATACTTAAGTATATTTTATCAATTACATTTACTTTTGATACTTAAGTATATTGAAAAGCAAATTCTTTTTGACTTTTACTCAAGTAGTATTTTACTGGGTGACTTTCACTTTTACTTCAGTCATTTTCTATTAAGGTGTCTTTACTTTTACTCAAGTATGACAATTGGGTACTTTTTCCACCACTGATTTTTACTGTCTACAGCTGTAGCCTGTCAGTCTGTTGGGTTGCTAGTTTCTTATTAGCCTGTTAGTAGAGATCTTCTCAGGATCTGAAATTGAGATCGGAACTGAATTGACTCCGCAAAATTTCCACATTATCCAGCCTATATACAACCATTTTAGCAAATATGCAAGAAGAATTAACAACTGGGTCGCGTCTGTAGCAACTTGACCAAAATAATTAACCAGATTTTTGTCCGGACTACATCATCTTGTGCCTTATTGCTTAATTACAGGCTAGAACACTTTATCAATGCAAGAAGATACTAGTAGCTTCCAGCTTTGTAGGCTAGCTTTCCTTGTTAGCTTCCAGCTGAAGCTATCAATTCACTACACTGGTGCTTTGATAATATGCAAAATATGCTGACTTCAAAGGTGATTGAAAAACCGTAGTCATTGGCAAAAACGTTATGCATTCACTTCGTCTCCCTCGGTCTAGTCACTTTTATCCTGTCTCTCACTGTCTGTGTAAATGACGTCATTAGGTCCTAAAGAGAGACTTTTATGAAAGAGATTGCTTATTCTATGCAAATGTTGTTGATAAGTACAATAAAATAAGTCCCAAATGGAAAGAGAAGTGATTGTTTTTCATCAGTATGCCCATGAAATCAGCCAAAACAATCTCACTAACTCGATGCGTGCAGTTGTACAACTGACTAGATATCCCCTTTCCTTTACATGTCTGTCTCTGAAAAATTGACAAATTTCAAATGTAATGCTGTTGAACTCAAAAGATCTGTCTGGATCAAGTGCCGTTCTTTTTTTTTGCTGTGGTATCGTGATGGTATAGAGTATCATGATACTTAACCTGGTATCGAAGTTAGTTCTGGTATAGGGTTAGGGTTACTAGGCAGTGGTCACGATCGGCAGCCTTTTAACACTAGGCTACAATATCTTTTTGTAGAATAGGAATCAGTCTCTCTCTCTCACACACACACACAGGAAGATTAACTTGGTCAAGAATGTTTGTTCAGAAAGAATGTATTTTGTTCAGAAAGAATGTGTCTAACTGCATTATAGCTTTATGCTGACAAATAGGCTAGTCCTATCACACTTGACTTGAGTCATTCAACATTAGTTAACAAACTTTTATTTGAAAGAAAATAACCCAAACTAATAAATGGAATAAACTAGCAAATTGAATAAATAAATTGCTCAGGTCTTGAAAGAGCAGCTCCTCTCCCACAACAAGTAGCCTTTTTCACCCCTCAACATGTGCAGATCGCAGTGGCTCGTTTTCAGAAAGCAAATATGCCAGTTTGTCATTATATTTTGACACATTTGGTTTGATGAAAGGGGACCCCCCTGACAATCGTTTTAAGATAATTAAATGTGTGAAATTTGAATTTGTTGTTTAGGAACGAAACTCTTTAAATATGTCGGATCCGGTCGGTATTTCACATATTTTCACACAGACCCGAGGTCGGTGGTCACCGAGCGGGAACCAACCTGGGATCCAACCTGAGGGTCAACTACAGAATTCCGGGCCCAAC
The DNA here is from genome assembly GCF_901001165.1 of Salmo trutta. Lineage (NCBI taxonomy): Eukaryota > Metazoa > Chordata > Actinopteri > Salmoniformes > Salmonidae > Salmo > Salmo trutta. Next base: position 41,346,525 of record NC_042984.1, on the reverse strand, counting down.
TTCCAAGGGTCAAGGATGGGTTTAGCAGTGGGAGATCGGTTATTCCTCAGGCATTTTACCCAATCATTGGTCACTGTCTGCCGTCTTTAGCCCTCCTCACCCCTTAGTTCAAGCATAGATGGGCAAAACCATACATTCAATTTGACACATGATTGTCTGAGGTGAGGTGACTGCAACACTTTTTAGTACTGAAAGCAAATGTGCTGCCTATCCTGTTACAGCACAAAGGCCTGAAGCTGTAAGCCATGCAAACCATCTGAGATCAAAGTGTCCTCCAAGCTCAAGTCCTAGGGCCCTTTGGCCTGTAGGAGCAGACAGTTGGTGCTCCCAAAGCATTCCACAGATCACATGGAGAATAGACATTTACATTTACGTCATTTAGCAGACGCTCTTATCCAGAGTGACTTACAGTAGTAAAGGCATACATTTCATACATTTTTTTTTCTTCTCCGTACTGGTCCCCCACGGGAATCAAACCCACAACACTGGCGTTGCAAACACCAACTGAGCCACCCGGAATAGGTTACATACCGTAGCATTCGTGCAAAGAAAAATGTTGTAGATAATATGCTTGGGCGGTATACCGGGGGTATTATTAAAATGTTGTAGATAATATGCTTGGGCGGTATACCGGGGGTATTATTAAAATGTTGTAGATAATATGCTTGGGCGGTATACCGGGGTATTATTAAAATGTTGTAGATAATATGCTTGGGCGGTATACCGGGGGTATTATTAAAATGTTGTAGATAATATGCTTGGGCGGTATACCGGGGGTATTATTAAAATGTTGTAGATAATATGCTTGGGCGGTATACCGGGGGTATTATTAAAATGTTGTAGATAATAGGCTTGGGCGGTATACCGGGGGTATTATTAAAATGTTGTAGATAATATGCTTGGGCGGTATACCGGGGGTATTATTAAAATGTTGTAGATAATATGCTTGGGCGGTATACCGGGGGTATTATTAAAATGTTGTAGATAATATGCTTGGGCGGTATACCGGGGGTATTATTAAAATGTTGTAGATAATATGCTTGGGCGGTATACCGGGGGTATTATTAAAATGTTGTAGATAATATGCTTGGGCGGTATACCGGGGGTATTATTAAAATGTTGTAGATAATAGGCTTGGGCGGTATACCGGGGGTATTATTAAAATGTTGTAGATAATATGCTTGGGCGGTATACCGGGGGTATTATTAAAATGTTGTAGATAATATGCTTGGGCGGTATACCGGGGGTATTATTAAAATGTTGTAGATAATATGCTTGGGCGGTATACCGGGGGTATTTTTAAAATGTTGTAGATAATATGCTTGGGCGGTATACCGGGGGTATTATTAAAATGTTGTAGATAATATGCTTGGGCGGTATACCGGGGGTATTATTAAAATGTTGTAGATAATATGCTTGGGCGGTATACCGGGGGTATTATTAAAATGTTGTAGATAATAGGCTTGGGCGGTATACCGGGGGTATTATTAAAATGTTGTAGATAATATGCTTGGGCGGTATACCGGGGGTATTATTAAAATGTTGTAGATAATAGGCTTGGGCGGTATACCGGGGGTATTATTAAAATGTTGTAGATAATATGCTTGGGCGGTATACCGGGGGTATTATTAAAATGTTGTAGATAATATGCTTGGGCGGTATACCGGGGGTATTATTAAAATGTTGTAGATAATAGGCTTGGGCGGTATACCGGGGGTATTATTAAAATGTTGTAGATAATATGCTTGGGCGGTATACCGGGGGTATTATTAAAATGTTGTAGATAATAGGCTTGGGCGGTATACCGGGGGTATTTGGAAAAAGCAACAGGGTTGGTTTTTCAACACCGTCAACCAATTGAAAATGTTTTTGTAGCTACTTTTTTTAAGCTATTACCTGCAGTCAACTTGTGCAATACGTTATGAGATAAAGCGGAGTTGTGTTCTTAGTTTCACCTGTCACATTAGTTAACATTATGAACCGTAGTTCCCCAGAACAGTCGAGCCAGTCACGTGTGTTTTGTAAATAGCTCAACGGGAGACGACCGGAGCTGGTGAGTCCATAGTGTTCTATATCTATTGGCGAGTCTCCGTTGTGCAGAGCACATGAGGTGACAAAGTTACACTTGTATGCAATTCACTGCTAAACGTTTGCCATCAGATATCTTATGGCTTTCTGATATAAGTCAAAAAGCTCTGGGTGAGTTATCTGTACCACTGCCATTTCTTCCATGTGCTTCCTTCTAGCTTTTTTGTTTTCTCCTCCGTTCTTCTCCCATCTGCTCCTCGTACACATGCATGCTTTTCTGAAGGAAGAGCAGCATCACAACTTTGTTCATTTGCACAATTTCTCTCTTTCGATAGCTACTTGCTATGCTTGTGTAGCTTAATGAGCTGGATTTGCCTGTCTTTGGAATTTTAGTTTGTTTTTGCTCGTTAGCATTTAGCTGAAAGTGTATGTGATTTCACTATTTGTTTGTGCTAATTTTGTTAGCATTCTGGTAATGGAGGCCCAATGGGCGTTTCTTGCATTTTTAGCGCCCCCTTTGTGTGCTATGCCATTAATACTGTAAATCCTGGTATGAGAGAAGGACGATAACACTTATTGTGAATCTACGTGACGTTTTGGGATGCAACACTCCCCTTACTTTAGATGCTAGTTTCTCTCGTGCGGATGTAACCCTGTCTGTGAAAATGAGAGGCTGTAAGAACAGGTGAAGGATACGAAGGAGTTTCAGTTATAGTTCAGCTGTGATCTTTTGGCATCCGGTGCTCTGCTTTTTCAACGCCGATACCGATTAATCGGCTGGATTTTATATATTTGTAATAATGACAATTGCAACAATACTGAATGAACAATCAAATCAAATGTATTTGATTAGCCCTTCGTATATCAGCTGAAATCTCAAAGTGCTGTACAGAAACCCAGCCTAAAACCCCAAACAGCAAGCAATGCATGTGAAAGAAGCACGGTGGCTAGGAAAAACTCCCTAGGAAAAACTCCCTAGAAAGGCCAAAAACCTAGGAAGAAACCTAGAGAGGAACCAGGCTATGAGGGGTGGCCAGTCCTCTTCTGGCTGTGCTGGGTGGATATTATAACAGAACATGGTCAAGATGTTAAAATGTTCATAAATGACCAGCATGGTCTAATAATCGTAGTTGTCGAGGGTGCAGCAAGCACATCCGGTGAACAGGTCAGGGTTCCGTAGCCGCGGGCAGAACAGTTGAGACTGGAGCAGCAGCATGGCCAGGTGGACTGGGGACAGCAAGGAGTCATCATGCCAGGTAGTCCCGAGGCATGGTCCTAGGGCTCAGGTCCTCCGAGAGAAAGAAAGAAAGAGAGAATTAGAGAGAGCATATTTAAATTCACACAGGACACCGGATAAGACAAGAGAATACTCCAGATGTAACAGACTGACCCTAGCCCCCCGACACATAAACTACTGCAGCATAAATACTGGAGGCTGAGACAGGCTGAGACAGGAGGGATCAGAAGACACTGTGGCCCCATCCGATGATACCCCCGGACAGGGCCAGACAGGCAGGATATAACCCCACCCACTTTGCCAAAGCACAGCCCCCACACCACTAGAGGGATGTCTACAACCACCAACTTACCGTCCGAAGACAAGGCCGAGTATAGCCCACAAAAATCTCCGCCATGGCACAACCCAAGGGGGGGGGCGCCAATCCAGACAGGAAGACCACGTCAGTGACTCAACCCACTCAAGTGACGCACCCCTCCCATGGACGGCATGGAAGAACACCAGTAAGTCAGTGACTCAGCCCCTGTAATAGGGTTAGAGGCAGAGAATCCCAGTGGAAAAAGGGGAACCGGCAAGGCAGAGACAGCAAGGGCGGTTCGTTGGGCGGTTCGTTGCTCCAGCCTTTCCGTTCACCTTCACACTCCTGGGCCAGACTATACTTAATCATAGGACCTACTGAAGAGATAAGTCTTCAGTAAAGACTTAAAGGTCTGCGTCTCTCACTTGGGTAGGCAGACCATTCCATAAAAATGGAGCTCTATAGGAGAAAGCCCTACCTCCAGCCGTTTGCTTAGAAATTCTAGGGACAATTAGGCGGCCTGCGTCTTGTGACCGTAGCGTACGTGTAGGTATGTACGGCAGGACCAAATCGGAAAGATAGGTAGGAGCAAGCCCATGTAATGCTTTGTAGGTTAGCAGTAAAACCTTGAAATCAGCCCTTGCCTTAACAGGAAGCCAGTGTAGGGAGGCTAGCACTGGAGTAATATGATCAAATTTTTTTGGTTCTAGTTAGTGCTAAATACGGCTGCTAGAATCCTAACTGAAGTTTGTTTAGTGCTTTATCCGGGTAGCCGGAAAGTAGAGCATTGCAGTAGTCCAGCCTTGAAGTAACAAAAGCATGGATTAATTTTTCTGCGTCATTTTTGGACAGAAAGTTTATGATTTTTGCAATGTTACGTAGATGGAAAAAAGCTGTCCTTGAAACAGTCTTGATATGTTATTCAAAAGAGAGATCATGGTCCAGAGTAACGCCGCGGTCCTTCACAGTTTTATTTGAGACGACTGTACAACCATCCAGATTAATTGTAAGATTCAACAGAAGATCTCTTTGTTTCTTGGGACCTAGAACAAGCATCTCTGTTTTGTCCGAGTTTAAAAGTAGAAAGTTTGCAGCCATCCACTTCCTTATGTCTGAAACACAGGCTTCTAGCGAGGGCAATTTTGGGGCTTCACCATGTTTCATTGAAATGTACAGCTGTGTGTCGTCCGCATAGCAGTGAAATTTAACATTATGTTTTCGAATGACATCCCCAAGAGGTAAAATATATAGTGAAAACAATAGTGGTCCTAAAACGGAACCTTGAGGAACACCGAAATTTACAATTGATTTGTCAGAGGACAAACCATTCACAGAGACAAACTGATATCTTTCCGACAGATAAGATCTAAACCAGGCCAGAACTTGTCCATGTAGACCAATTTGGGTTTCCAATCTCTCCAAAAGAATGTGGTGATCGATGGTATCAAAAGCGGCACTAAGATCTAGGAGCACGAGGACAGATGCAGAGCCTCGGTCTGACGTCATTAAAAGGTCATTTACCACCTTCACCTTAGCAGTCTCAGTGCTATGATGGGGTATAAAACCAGACTGAAGCGTTTCGTATACATTGTTTGTCTTCAGGAAGGCAGTGAGTTGCTGTGCAACAGCTTTTTCTAAAAATGTTGAGAGGAATGGAAGATTCGATATAGGCCGATAGTTTTTTATAATTTCTGGGTCAAGATTCGGCTTTTTCAAGAGAGGCTTTATTACTGGGTTTGGAGGCCATGATTATTTTCATCATTGTGTCAAGAGATATAGTACTAAAACACTATCTCCCTTGATCCTAGGTCAGAGTTGTGCAGACTCAGGACAATGAAGCTTTGGAGGAATACGCAGATTTAAAGAGGACTCCGTAATTTGCTTTCTAATGATCATGATCTTTTCCTCAAAGTTCATAAATGTATTACTGCTGAAGTGAAAGCCATCCTCCATTTGCGAATGCTGCTTTTTAGTTAGCTTTGCGACAGTATCAAAAATAAATTTCGGATTGTTCTTATTTTCCTCAATTAAGTTGGAAAAATAGGATGATCGAGCAGCAGTGAGGGCTCTTCGATAATGCACGGTACTGTCTTTCCAAGCTAGTCGGAAGACTTCCAGTTTGGTGTGGCGCCATTTCCGTTCCAATTTTCTGGAAGCTTGCTTCAGAGCTTGTGTATTTTCTGTATACCAGGGAGCTAGTTTCTTATGACAGATGTTTTTAGTTTTTAGGGGTGCAACTGCATCTAGGGTATTGCGCAAGGTTAAATTGAGTTCCTCGGTTAGGTGGTTAACTGATTTTTGTCCTCTGACGTCCTTGGGTAGGCAGAGGGAGTCTGGAAGGGCATCAAGGAATCTTTGGGTTGTCTGAGAATTTATAGCACGACTTTTAATGCTCCTTGGTTGGGGTCTGAGCAGATTATTTGTTGCAATTGCAAACGCAATAAAATGGTGGTCCGATAATCCAGGATTATGAGGAAAAACATTAAGATCCACAACATTTATTCCATGGGACAAAACTAGGTCCAGAGTATGACTGTGGCAGTGAGTAGGTCCAGAGACATATTGGACAAAACCCACTGAGTCGATGATGGCTCCGAAAGCCTTTTGGAGTAAGTCTGTGGACTTTTCCATGTGAATGTTAAAGTCACCAAAAATTAGAATATTATCTGCTATGACTACAAGATCCGAAAGGAATTCAGGGAACTCAGTGAGGAACACTGCATATGGCCCAGGAGGCCTGTAAACAGTAGCTATAAAAAGTGAGTGAGTAGGCTGCATAGATTTCATGACTAGAAGCTCAAAAGACGAAAACGTAATTGTTTTTTTTTTTGTAAATTGAAATTTGCTATCGTAGATGTTAGCAACACCTCCGCCTTTGCCGGATGCACGGGGGGTATGGTCACTAGTGTAACCAGGGGGTGAGGCCTCATTTAACACAGTAAATTCATCAGGCTTAAGCCATGTTTCAGTCAAGCCAATCACATCAAGATTATGATCAGTGATTAGTTCATTGACTATAACTGCCTTGGAAGTGAGGGATCTAACATTAAGTAACCCCATTTTGAGATGTGAAGTATCACAATCTCTTTCAATAATGGCAGGAATGGAGGAGGTCTTTATACTATTGAGATTACTAAAGCGAACACCGCCATTTTTAATTTTGCCCAACCTAGATCGAGGCACAGACACGGTCTCAATGGGGAAAGTTGAGCTGACTACGCTGACTGTGCTAGTGGCAGACTCCACTAAGCTGGCAGGCTGGCTAACAGCCTGCTGCCTGGCCTGCACCCTATTTCATTGTGGAGCTAGAGGAGTTGGAGCCCTGTCTATGTTCGTAGATAAGATGAGAGCACCCCTCCAGCTAGGATGGAGTCTGTCACTCCTCAACAGGCCAGGCTTGGTCCTGTTTGTGGGTGAGTCCCAGAAAGAGGGCCAGTTATCTACAAATTCTATCTTTTGGGAGGGGCAGAACACAGTTTTCAACCAGCGATTGAGTTGTGAGACTGCTGTAGAGCTCATCACTCCCCCTAACTGGGAGGGGGCCAGAGACAATTAATCGATGCCGACACATCTTTCTAGCTGATTTACACGCTGAAGCTATGTTGCGCTTGGTGACCTCTGACTGTTTCATCCTAACATCGTTGGTGCCGACGTGGATAACAATATCTCTATACTCTCTACACTCGCCAGTTTTAGTTTTCGCCAGCACCATCTTCAGATTAGCCTTAACGTCGGTAGCCCTGCCCCCTGGTAAACAGTGTATGATCGCTGGATGATTAGTTTTTAGTCTAATACTGCGGGTAATGGAGTCACCAATGACTAGGGTTTTCAATTTGTCAGAGCTAATGGTGGGAGCTGTCGGCGTCTCAGACCCTACAGCGGGAGCAGTAGAGACCAGAGAAGTCTCGGCCTCCGACTCCGACTTCTTAATGGGGAGAACCGGTTGAAAGTTTCTGTCGGCTGAATAAGCGACACCGGTTGAGCATTCCTACAGCGTTTCCCTCCAGAAGCCATGAGAAAGTTGTCCGGCTGCGAGGACCGTGCGAGGGGGTTTATACTAACGTTACTATCTGTACTTGCTGGTGGCACAGACGCTGTTTCATCCTTTCCTACGCTGATATTACCCTTGCCTAACGATTGCGTCTGAAGCTGGGCTTGCAGCACAGCTATCCTTGCCGTAAGGCGATCGTTCTCCTGTATATTATAAGTACAACGACTGCAATTAGAAGGCATCATGTTAATGTTACTTAGCTTCGGCTGTTTGAAGTCCTGACCAACCATGTCCAGATAAAACCTCCGGGGTAAGAAAGTTGAATGAAAAAAGTTGAGTGAGGGTAAAAAGTAAAAATATACGGTAATGAAAAAGTAAAAACCGTCAGGTAGCAAAGTAAGATCGGCAACAAAAACGCACAGCAGCGTAAACAAGTCTGCAAGTTGTGAACACTGAACACTTTTATTTTAACTTAATATAATGCATCAATAAAATCTATTTAGTCTCAAATAAATAATGAAACATGTTCAGTTTGGTTTAAATAATGCAAAAACAAAGTGTTGGAGAAGAAAGTAAAAGTGCAATATGTGCCATGTAAGAAAGCTAATGTTTAAGTTTCTTGCTCAAAACATGAGAACATATGAAAGCTGGTGGTTCCTTTTAACATGAGTCTTCAATATTCCCAGGTAAGAAGTTTTAGGTTGTAGTTATTATAGGACTATTTCTCTCTATACCATTTGCAATTCATATACCTTTGACTATTTAATGTTCTAATAGGTACTTTAGTATTGCCAGCCTAATCTCGAGAGTTGATAGGCTTGAGGTCATAAACAGCGCAATGCTTGAAGAGCTGCTGGCAAACGCAGGAAAGTGCTGTTTGAATGAATGCTTACGAGCCTGCTGCTGCCTACCACCGCTCAGTCAGACTGCTCTATCAAATCAGACTTAATTATAATATAATAACACACAGAAATACGAGCCTTAGGTCATTAATATGGTCAAATCCGGAAACTATAATTTTGAAAACTAAACGTTTATTCTTTCAGTGAAATACGGAACCGTTCCGTATTTTGTCTAACGGGTGGCATCCATAAGCCTAAATATTGCTGTTATATTGCACAACCTTCAATGTTATATCATAATTATGTAACATTCTGGCAAATTAGTTCGCAACGAGCCAGGCGGCCCAAACGGTTGTGTATATACCCTGACTCTGCGTGCAATGAACGCAAGATAAGTGACACAATTTCCCTAGATAATATTGCCTACTAACATGAATTTCTTTTAACTAAATATGCAGGTTGAAAAAAATATACTTCTGTGTATTGATTTTAAGAAAGGCATTGATGTTTATGGTTAGGTACATTTGTGCAACGATTGTGCTTTGTTCGCAAATGCGCTTTTGTTAAATCATCCCCCGTTTGGCAAAGTTGGCTGTCTTTGTTAGGAAGAAATGGTCTTCACACAGTTCGCAACAAGCCAGGGGAGCAAACTGCTGCACTCTGTTGCACAGAACGCAAGAGAAGTGACACAATTTCCCTAGTTAAAAGAAATTCATGTTAGCAGGCAATATTAACAAAATATGCAGGTTTAAAAATATTTACTTGTGTATTGATTTTAAGAAGGGCGTTGATGTTTATGGTTAGGTACACATTGGTGCAACGACAGTGCTTTTTTCGCGAATGCGCTTGTTAAATCAACCGTTTGGCGAAGTAGGCTGTGATTCAATGATAAATTAACAGGCACCGCATCGATTATATGCAACGCAGGACAAGCTAGATAAACTAGTAATATCATCAACCATGTGTAGTTAACTAGTGATTATGTTAAGATTGATTGTTTTTTTATAAGTTTAATGCTAGCTAGCACCTTACCTTGGCTCCTTGCTGCACTCGCATAACAGGTAGTCAGCCTGCCACGCAGTCTCCTCGCGGAGTGCAATGTAATCGGCCATAATCGGTGTCCAAAAATGCCGATTTCCGATTTATGAAAACTTGAAATCGGCCCTAATTAATTGGCCATTCCGATTAATTAGTCGACCTCTACTCTGTATTTGTGTTGATCATACAACAGTGTGGGGAGGTAGGCCTTACAAAATATTTTATTTTAAGGTATACCGGTATAGATTTGTACAATACCGTATAGATAACGATTTATGTTAATACAGTGCTTCTTCACTGTCAGTTTTGTCCTAGTTTGGTTTTGTATAAAGCAAATCAGAATAGAGAGAGCCCATTGAAAGCCCATTAAAACCACTTAGAATGCCTTTGCCGCCATCTTGCATTATTTTCCATTCAGCGCCGGCCGTCGGCTAATCAGCCGGGTCCAGACTCATTTTCAGCCGGCTACTTTTTCCACTTCATATTAACTAGGCTACTTTTTGTTTAAACGTTTTAATTCGCCAGTCCGTCGAGCCCTCTCCCGCTAGAATGATTCAATATGCATCTTCTAGCAATCTGTTGATAGGGTAGGGGCCTGTCAGTCACAAAGCCAGCGATGACAGGGAAACGGTCTGCTGTCTGTCCCGCCTCCCGGTACAATTTGTGTGCGCTGTGGATGGTTGCAGTCAAATTTCTTTACACGGAGGAGGGAGAGCATGATCCTCGTGAATTTACACTTCCGGTGTAATGTAAGTGGGAACGATGAGTCAAAATCAACGACTAATTAGGCTTATTATTGTTTTCTGGCACATTCATTTATTTTCTTTTGTGGTTCACTTTAGCCAGCCATGTGGAGTCGTGGCGCATTGTAGGCCATTTACTGTACTTTTGACTGACAACTGAACAGCAAGTGAGGACTAGTTTTTAAAAGTTGTCGAACTGTCTGAAATAAAGTCGATCCGCTATATCACTTTGCCATTTCATAAATCTTGAAACGTGGTTAGACAGTGCCTTCAGAAAGTATTCATACCCCTTGACTGATTCCACATTTTGTTGTGTTACAGCCTGAATTCAAAATGGATTACATTTGAGGTTTTTGTCACTGGCCTACACACAACACCCCATAATGTCAAAGTGGAATTATGTTTTTAGAACGTTTTACTTAAATCCATGGTATCGCATTGGGACAAGTAAACCAAAGGATTTCCTAGGTTTCCTTTCCTAGGATGTCGGGGCTTGCCAGATAGTGTCGCTAAAGTGAGCGACTCTCATCGGTCAGTGTAGACTACCGATAGAGCGCTGTTCATTTGGCTCCATAATTAGCATATGCTACTGGTAGGCCTAGTCTTTCTGGCGATTATCTGCAGATAAAACATTCAATGAAGATGGTGAATCATCACTGCAGGAACAATAGGTAGTGCAGCGCCTCATTCTTGTCCAACCATGATTAATTAGGGCCCTCGCGGAATCCAGGCATTCAAACGGAATTCAACAATATTCCAAAATCTATTGACCTTAGTCGGGAATCAACTAAATGTATTGAAAATGTAATTTATTTGCTGAAGTTTATCATAAGACATCAACAGAATGCGTCAGTGATTCGTGTTTTCTGCAACTTTCTGAAGAGGCGACGAGAATGGCCCTGTCTGTGTGTGTGCAGTCCTCGTGTCTACCACTGATGCTAATGATAACCTTCTGGTTTTTGGGAAAACCTTTCCTTCTCAATTCATTGTTAACTACAAAGTAAACCATGCCTACCTGGCAGAATATGATTATTTTCATCAATCCTGTGGCCATTTGTTTTGCAAACTCTGCAGTCCTATGAGCACTATAGAAACATTGATAACCAAACAGTCTCTATATTTTTGGTCCACCAGCCACGGTGGCAGGTAGGTTTAAAAAATCTGCAAGTGGAGTTGGGTAAAAAATTGAATTGTCCTTCGCAGTCCTAGGATCATGCACCTCTCATAAGACACATTTAGAATTTTTATTATGCAGAAATGGAAAAAAAAATACCACCGTCAAATACTGCCATAGACACTTTCATATGGCGTGGAGCACAGGGCCTACACCAACACGGCTCCTCCTCGCTTGTCGATCGTGGTACAGTCCAAAATTCACCAGTGAGTGTGTTTTTGAGGCATTCCCTGAGAACAGTCAGTCACCCACCCTAGTCCTTCTACACTCAGATCACCACCCAGAAAAACCTCCCAGACCAGAGGCTAGGAGACAGACGGCAGGTAAGGCTAACCCAGAGAGAGCGGGCGAGAGAGAGAGAGTTCAGGCTAACACCAGATGGATGGAGACTAGCAAAGAAAAGCTGCAGGAAATGGCAGCATTTTTGCTCCTGCGTTTGTTTATGTAATAGGAGCACTGTTTATTTAGGCTCATTGGTCTGTGCAGGCAACCTCTCACTGGATCCACTCCTAACCAGAAACCACAACTACTAGACTAGAGGGACACCAAGGAGAAGACTTTATTTACTGGTGGAGTGAATGAGTGTGTTGATATGAAATGAATGTGAGTTTGATGAACAGATTGCATTGTTGTGTTAATATTGTTGATGTGCAGACATTAGTGGTGGCCTGTCATGGTCTGGATCCTATTCATTAGGCACCAAACAGGGGAAAAAATGACTAAAGCATGGAGGGGCTACCAGAATTATTTTGTTTTTCTTCTGTTGCAAATCATTTTGCTACAGCGTGCGCTAATGAATACAATCCTGAACTGTTTATAGTATGTGTCCAGCAGGTTTGCTGTGTGAGCTGCTGCCTGTCCCGACGTGGTTGCGGAGGAGGAAGTTGCCGTGCCAGTGACCAGTGAGGCCTGCTGTAGGGACCATGTTCTAGAGGCTCACTTCCCTCTCCACTAGCACCTGGAGGTCCGGCTTTGACCCTCTACAATGAACAACGATGATGAATTCTACGACGCCGTAACAGGTGGGTGTCCCTGTCCGCACGGGGGGGGGGCGTACGTAATAGAATGACCTACCAGACCTTCAGAAGTAACCACAAGCCTGTAGGAGAACACGCACACAGAGGGAGAGAACATTGACAGTGTGACTCAGCTTTTTATTTTTATCACTCTTATCAGTTTCCTGTTCAAAGTGGAAGTTCTGAAACGGGAGAAGTTACTTTGTTTTAGCAACGTTCTCAAATACATTTTTATCCCGTTTATACCTAATGAACATGACCCCATTTATTTATTTTTTTGTCTCTGTTTTGGAATGTTTCTCTGACAAATGTCATGGTCAGGACTCAGGAGTTAGAGGTGTGTCTTTGTACTGCACTTCACACTGTGGCCCAGTGCCACACTATATGCTGTAACCTGAGCAGCTTAACTAACAGCTTCAATAACGCAGCGGTCTATTCAGCGTCCGTGATTTTGCCTTTGCCATTAGCAGCAGCGGGGATGTGTGTGCGGTTGTGCATGTGTGAGTGAGAGGGGATGGAAACTACGTGTGAGGTGAACTGCAGAGGGCACGCTGTGTCGTCACGTTATTGTTCCTGACCGTCTCATCCTCTTATCAAATCAAATTTACTTATATGGCCCTTCTTACATCAGCTGATATCAAAAAGTGCTGTACAGAAACCCAGCCTAAAACCCCAAACGGCGAGCAATGCAGGTGTAGAAGCACGCTTATCAATCCCAGATCACATGGCTAGACGTGTTCCGGCTGACTCGGGGGGGCCCCCAATTATTTATTTTACAATGTTAACGGGGCACCACACCTTTTCTCTTTTCCACGCCTACGATGCTTAGTTCAGCGTCAGACAGTGGCTGTCATGTCACAATGTGTATCACGTCCATATTGCAATCAGTTCTGCGGCTCCCCCTCATGTAGTCATTGCTTTGACCTGTAGCCTAATTGCAAGACTGTTTACTTTATGATTATACGGGCATATTAAGCCATTCTATATTAGGTAACCTTGACAGGCAAGGTGAGTTGTGTGCTGTTATAGCCTTTCCTAATTTGTGGCCAACCCTTTAATGTGTGTTAGGCTTGGACTCTGATGAGTCGTATGAAGGCGCGTCGGAGGCCAGTTTTAAAGACGCGGGGGTGTACGACGACGCCCAGAGGAGCAATGGCTCCACGTCACCGGAGAACGGAATCAGGAAGCGCAGGTACGCTCCGATTCCTGCTGTGTCCTCTCCTCCGAGTCTTCTCTCTGTTTCTTTCTCTCTGTCGTCACTCTCTTGCTTTCTGTCACTTTCGCACTCTCTTTATCTTAGTCTCTCACTCTCACCCCTTCCACATTGTTAATAGCTCTAACCCTGGTAGAAGACTGGCCAGTTCTCATGCTCCTGTTAACTCTAACCCAGTCAGTCCGTATGACAACACCCAACAGGTCAGCCTCTACCATCGCGTACTGTATTACCGATAGTCATCATAGGGATACTCCCCTTCCCTCGGATTCTCTGCTAGACACTTAATATGTTGTCTCTGTGTGTGTGTGTGTGTTTTTGACTTTCTCCTCACATCTTTCAGGACAACGCTACCTGCCCCAATGTTCTCCAGGAACAACTTCAGTGTGTGGGGCATTCTGAAGAAATGCATTGGACTGGTAAGGGCTACAGACCGTATTTAAAGAACCACTTCGTGATCACACATGTATATTTTAGACCGCGACGTTCTCTGGGTCTCTACTATGCCAGTGAGTTTGATTTCATCCCACTTGTGTGAAAGTATTTTGCGTTCTAATCTTGCTAATTTTCTGTGTGTGTGTGTGTGTGTGTGTGCAGGAGCTGTCCAAGATCACCATGCCCATCGTGTTCAACGAGCCCCTGAGCTTCCTCCAGCGGATCACAGAGTACATGGAGCACACATACCTCATCAACAAAGCCTGCTCGCTGTCCGACTCCATAGAGCGCATGCAGGTGAGAGACTGAACTGTATCAGAAAATGAAGCTTCTGATAACCCAGTACATGCATATGTAGCTGGATCACAACTAGACTGTGTGTGTGAGCCAGTGAATCCTGTGGCCGACTCCTCCCCTCCGTTCTTCCCAGGCGGTAGCTGCTTTTGCCGTGTCGGCCGTGGCGTCGCAGTGGGACAGGACTGGAAAGCCCTTCAACCCTCTGCTAGGAGAGACCTATGAACTAACGCGGTGAGGGGACAAGACTGCGACGCTCCCTTACAAAGAGTCATAGAGAGGAGTTGTAAAAAGCTGTGTAGCTCTGGACAGTTCCTTCCTTCCTGTCTGACTAGACTGCACACTTTATTGGCCTTTTTAATAGGACATCTTTACCTGCCTTCAACCATGAATTTAACAACACTTGTTTTCCTCTGCTGACTTTATTTTCAGTAGGCTATGATAACAATCTTTGTCTCCTTTTCTCCTCTCCTGCCTACTCTCGCTCGCTCGCTCCCCCACACCCCCCCCCCAGAGAGGACCAGGGCTACAGGCTGATCTCGGAGCAGGTCAGCCACCACCCCCCTGTCAGTGCCTTCCATGCTGAGAGCCTGGTCGGGGACTTTGTCTTCCACGGCTCCATCTACCCCAAACTCAAGTTCTGGGGCAAGAGTGTGGAGGCTGAGCCCAAGGGAACCATCACACTAGAGCTCCTTAAGTGAGTCGTGGGTGGGTGGGTGTCTTTTTAATCTATACCTGGTCATGGGGGTTTTGTTTTGGTTGTTTTCTCTGTGCTTTGTCAAAGTCAGTACCGCTTCAGCTTCTATAATCCTATTTTTCTTTACAAAGTCTCTCTTGTTGTGTGTGTGTGAGCCCATTGCGCTGAGCCTGTGTTTGCTGCCCCTCTCCTCCCCTCCTCTCCCCAGGCACGGTGAGGTCTATACGTGGACCAACCCTTTCTGCTGTGTACACAATGTCATCCTGGGCAAACTGTGGATCGAGCAGTACGGCACTGTAGAAATCCTCAACCACAGGTGAATAAAGGACTGGATATTATAGTTTATCTTATTTTACCTTCAATTCCTGGTTTGGAAGCATACAGATGTGTATATATCCACCACTTTCAGCATAGCAGACTTAGGGGTCAATCTTAACTTCCATTTAGGTCAAATGTTCACTTAATCATGCATTGAAGCCAATGGGAAACCAAGTGAAAAATGTGTCTTATGTGGTAGTTAGGATTCGCCCTTTATTTTGTATTTGTACAGACAGTAGTTGAGCCATAGTGGTGTATGGAGTGAAGACAGTAGTTGAGCCATAGTGGTGTATGGAGTGAAGACAGTAGTTGAGCCATAGTGGTGTATGGAGTGAAGACAGTAGTTGAGCCATAGTGGTGTATGGAGTGAAGACAGTAGTTGAGCCATAGTGGTGTATGGAGTGAAGACAGTAGTTGAGCCATAGTGGTGTATGGAGTGAAGACAGTAGTTGAGCCATAGTGGTGTATGGAGTGAAGACAGTAGTTGAGCCATAGTGGTGTATGGAGTGAAGACAGTAGTTGAGCCATAGTGGTGTATGGAGTGAAGACAGTAGTTGAGCCATAGTGGTGTATGGAGTGAAGACAGTAGTTGAGCCATAGTGGTGTATGGAGCGAAGACAGTAGTTGAGCCATAGTGGTGTATGGAGCGAAGACAGTAGTTGAGCCATAGTGGTGTATGGAGCGAAGACAGTAGTTGAGCCATAGTGGTGTATGGAGCGAAGACAGTAGTTGAGCCATAGTGGTGTATGGAGCGAAGACAGTAGTTGAGCCATAGTGGTGTATGGAGCGAAGACAGTAGTTGAGCCATAGTGGTGTATGGAGCGAAGACAGTAGTTGAGCCATAGTGGTGTATGGAGCGAAGACAGTAGTTGAGCCATAGTGGTGTATGGAGCGAAGACAGTAGTTGAGCCATAGTGGTGTATGGAGCGAAGACAGTAGTTGAGCCATAGTGGTGTATGGAGCGAAGACAGTAGTTGAGCCATAGTGGTGTATGGAGCGAAGACAGTAGTTGAGCCATAGTGGTGTATGGAGCGAAGACAGTAGTTGAGCCATAGTGGTATAGCATGGTTTGTCTTTCCTCCTCATTGTTCTCGTTCCTTTCTGTCCTGAGCAGTACTGGAGATAAGTGTGTGCTGAACTTCAAGCCGTGTGGCATGTTTGGGAAGGAGCTGCACAGAGTGGAGGGCTACATTCAGGATAAGAGGTATGTGGAGGTATTGGCATCATTCTGATACAACGACTACGGCTTACTTCTCTGGTCCTGAATTCACTGGTCCAGTTTTAAGTGTTTGGTGACACTTTTGCCTGGGTCGTGTTCGGTAAGGTTTCTAAATGTTTTCTCCCTGCTAAACACGGCCCTGGTGGGTATAATAAATAATATCTTCCATTTAAGAGACTCCAAAGCGACTTAGTCATGCGTGCATATATATTTTACGAATGGGTGGCCCTGGGAATCAACCCACATTCCTGGGGTTGAAAGTGCCATACTCTACCAACTAAGCCGTACAGGACACACAATGATAGCCCAGTATCGTTCTGTCAGTACAGCAGTATTTGGTTGCTGATGTCTCCTCCCATCTCTGTCCCTGGCAGCAAAAAGAAGCTTTGTGTGATCTATGGGAAGTGGACTGAGTGTATGTGGAGCATGGACCCCCAGACGTACGAGTCCAACAAGAAGGCTGAGAAGAAGGCAGACTCTAAGAAACAGAAGAGTCCGGTGAGTGGGCGTCTCACAACATGGAGTAAATGATATGTATTTTTTTATTTGTTTTATCAGGAAAGATAACAAGTCATACACGTCATCGTCAACATAAAGAATTAAATAAAATTGGAAACCAGTGGAAAAAACACACACACATGCCTACACACATGCATACATGTACACGCATCAACAACTCAGAATCCAGAGAATTAATTTCAGAATACTAACGTAGAGCTTGCTTTATTTGCACACAGTATAGCCTGGTCGCCCCCAGTGGTCCACCTCCCTGCAAGTTATTTTCAAAGCAGATTGAGCCTAATGGTCTGTGTGGCGAAACGTTAGTGGTTTCTTACCCAATCAATTACTGGGAGGTTATAGATATGGAGTGTGTGTCTCTCATTGCTTTCATTTACTTCTCTTGATAACTCTCCTCTGATTTTGATTTCCTGATCATTCTGGCAGCATGCCATGACGTTATGTCAAGGTAAAAAAAAAACGTAGTCTACGGTAGGTCACTGTTGGTAGTCTGTAGCCCCTATGTATGTTCTATATATGGGTCTTTCTATAAATGATGGGGCCAATGTGTGACATTGGATTAACACTTAATGGTTTGAAACAAAAATAAAAAAGATTTATGCAGTTCGTGTATTTAGAGAAATAAAAATGAATTGATGCCAAATTAGCCCGTAACTCCACCGAACAACAACATAGGCCTGGGACTATATATCCTTTAAAATGTGTCATTTTAATAGCTTTATCACCAGATTATATCGTGAATAGGGCTGGGCATCATATCGAGTTAACTCAAATGTATAAAGTGGTGCGGATTTCCAAATGCCTGTATTGCAAGTATCTTGTTTTTTTGGTTTGTTTTTATGAGGGTTTATGTCCGCTTGTTCTCATGTCTTTTTGATCTCGTCTCCCTCACTCTTTCCGTGCTTTGCAGTGTGCACCTTCCAGGACACACAACAAGCCCCTGCCACTCACCACAACAGAGATCGCCTCTTGCTCTCTCATAAGAAGCATTCCCCAAACCAAACTTGTGGTTTGGTCCAACAGAATCGGTCATATGGACACCGAAACACATTGAGACATTATTTTACTGTTACAGAGGAGAACTTCACCTTTCTAACGCCCTCTTTGTCTTGACTCCCAAAATGACGCACTGAGCAGACTACTAAACTGGAGTATTAATGAACATTGATTCTGGAAAACGCTCGGTTTCTGTTGGCACAACATTACGGTACCAAGTAACCTAAGGCTAGCAGCATTTTAGCCACAAAATGATATGTGCTAGCTGTTTAGTCTGTTTTTTTTAAATGTATAATGGGCTTAAAAAGCATTTATGAGGAATTGACAACTCGTTCTCATTCTGAGAAATAAGCATATTCTTATCCAGATAGGTAGACGACTTGATTTCAACATCTAAACAAAGTGAACAGGCTAGCATGCTGTACACAGGTGAAGGACAGGAGGTTATGTTCATAGCAGTTCAACTGTTCTACCTAGTTAGCTAGCTAATATAGATCGAAGTTGGCTAGTCTCAGGGTTGCCATGGTCAGCTACAATTTCTAGCCCAATGACCACTCAAAACTAGGCCTGAAAACTAGTCCCCCAAAAAATGTTTTTGCAGCAAGAGAGGAGTTGGCGCGTTTATCCAATAGGAAAACTATTGGTTCATCACACCAAGTGATTTAATCTGAACTGTCGAAGTGATTGATAGTGAATGGTTAAGATGTAGGATATATTTTTTTCATTACACCTCAAACATAATGTTAATAAAACACATGTTCAACTGAAAATCAAAAAGCCCCAAGTTTGCTTTTTGGCTAATTTTATTTTATAACAAAATTTGAATTAATGTTTGGCTCCAGCCCGATGTCCCAGTAATCCATCCCTCTGTAGCAAGATGGAAAGGAGAGAGAGGGAGGAGATCCATCATGAGTCCAGTACATTAAGAGTTTTATTCTACTAATTAATCAATAACTGCTATTATAATTTGATAGTCAGTAATGAAGTTAATCTGTTCCTCTGACTTCAACTTTCTAGCAAATGTTAGCTAGCCTGCTACTACCTACAGGGCTCGAATCTAACTTTTTTTCATCACTGTCTCGAATTGTCCCAAATTTAAGATGAACCGTTCCAAATTACATTTGAAATGTTTTGATATGCCAACATGGGTCTACTCTAGGACCTAGGTCATTCAGTGATAAAAAATAATGTGAGTAGCCTGCTACTGAAATAGATAAAAGGGGACTGTCAATTGAGCCAGAAATTCACATTAAAAAAAGCATTAAAAAAGACATAATATTTATATCCATATTTATATTTGCATAAATGCACATAATTAGCCTGCATGTAAAAGTGTAGCTAATGAGACTTATTTTTTTTTTAATTACATAAATATAGGCTAAATGGCAGTCATGTTTGACAATTTTAATGTAGTATAATTAAAATCTTGATTCTGTTGACACACTCGAGGCACAGTTCATTCAGATCAAATGGTCGAGTGGAGAGAGGGAGAGGGAGGGAGAGAGGGAGAGAGAGAGGCCAATGCACCCGTCCTCCCCAACACTCACACACTCACTCAGAAACTGCCTGATAGCCAGCAGAAGCGGGTCACAGTGAAATTAATAGATTTAAAAAATAAAAGATGCCATGGCAGCCGCGGTTTAATTTAGAAGTAGACCAAAACAACGCAACCCGCGACCAATACATTTTCACCTGCAACGTTGTTTTCAAAATAGACCAATTTGGCAGGAAAACTATAGACATGGCAACCCTTGCTAGACTTGAAGTATAAAGATTAAGCTGGCTCATTAGTAAGTTGGCTTGTGCATGAGAGACCTGTGTTAATTTTCCATAATGCATTCAGTCATTATGGAAAATTCTATGTGGATGGTTCTGGTTAAATTTGTAACAAAAATGGCATTTTCATAAAAAGCAATGTCAATGATTAGTGCACAAAGGCAAGTTTAAACTATTTTGATAAGTGAGTCTTATGGTTGTGGAAGGCTTATATTTAGCCTAGATATAATTTTACAAGCCCTGAATTAATTTAATTACTGCGGACTGTTTTTAAATGCTGTATGTTGACCTTAAGCCCACTTGGCTACTAGGTAATTTGTCATTCTAATATCCAAAATAATGGAAAGGAATATAGCGTTGGGTGTTGTGCAATAGTCTATCCAACACAATTGCACACAGTAAACTGTCAAACCTGAGGCACAGAAATGTATGAAAACATTCAGTCATTACCTTGACAATTTCTCTGTGAAATCGAACAAGATCCTGCTGTAAATCAAGCAGACGACACATAATCGACATCAATTTACTAGGGATATTAGATCCAGCGTGGATCACGGCACAACTGTCTTCACCGACGTAATGAATGGGACGCCAAAATATTCTGGACGTTCTTTGCAAACACGTTTTCCCCTCACTGTAGCTGTTTGTCACCCGACAAGTATTCTGCATAATTATTGAAGAACCACGTTGATGACCGTATTGATATTGGTTTTAAGTTTAAGGTGACTTTCGGTTAGAAGCATTTGATTTTTACTAACCCAGACATTATCTTGGATTTGTGTGCCCATGAAAACTGATTTCACGCCGTAACTTAAGGACACTAAATATTACGTAGTCACAGTGCATTTAAAAATAATGATATTTAACCTTTATTTATCTGGGCTGGTCATTTAAGAACAAATTCTTATTTACAATGACAGCCTATCCCGGCCAAACCTGGACGCCGCTGGGCCAATTGTGCGCTGCCCTATGGCACTCCCAATCACGGCCGGTTGTGATACAGCCTGGAACGGAACCGGGGTCTGTAGTGACACCTCTAGCACTCAGATGCAGTGCCTTAGACCGCTGCGCCACTCGGGAGCCCGGGCATTTGCGAGATCTCGATGCAAAAAAAAAACTGTCCAACGACAAGATCCAGGATTATTTATTTATTTTTAACCCCTTTTTCTCCCCAATTTCGTGATATCCAATTGTGATCCAATTCTGATCTTGACTCACCCTAACCCGGTTGACGCTGGGCCAATTGTGCGCCGCCCTATGGGAGACTCCTGGTCACGTCCAGTTGTGACACAGTCTGGCATCGAGCCCGGCTCCCCCCCTTATCTTAATGTATTGACATTAACAAAATTGGCAGATTATTATCGATGACTTATCAACAGCGGAAACAAGTTGTCCACCGCAGAAAATCCTCGCTGGTACCCTAGTTTCTAGAAAGACCCATATAGTAAACCAGTGGTACCCTAGTTTCTAGAAAGACCCATATAGTGAAAACTATGTTCATTTCAGTATTCTGTTTGTAGTAGACATAGTATACTTAAGGTACACGAAGTAAACATCCTTATAATTTCTGATGTTTTTTTTTTGTTGCTTTATTCATGAGGAAAAATACACATTTCATTTGATTTTGTTAAAAGGGCTATTTATATCAGACGTGTGTCTGCGCGCGTCGGTGTGGTCTGTGTGTACCTGTACACAGGAGGAGCCTGAGGGGGTAGACGGCGACGATGCAGACAACATGCCTGAGGTCCTGGAGACGGTAGCTGTAATCCCTGGCAGCACCCTGCTGTGGAGGATATCGTCACGACCCCAACACTCTGCTAAGGTAACGCACGCCGGCGTGTAAACAAAGAAACGTGTACATTCACATGCTCATACACACATACAAGTTAAGCGTATACCCAACATCATACACACTATTTTCTTCTACCATTTACCTACAGTAAATTGGGTTTTCCCTGATTGCATTGTACAGTCGTGGCCAAAAGTTTTGAGAATGACACAAATATTAATTTCCACAAGGTTTGCTGCTTCAGTGTCTTTAGATATTTTTGTCAGATGTTACTATGGAATACTGAAGTATAATTACAAGCATTTCGTAAGTGTCAAAGGCTTTTATTGACAATTACATGAAGTTGATGCAAAGAGTCAATATTTGCAGTGTTGACCCTTCTTTTTAAAGATCTCTGCAATCCGCCCTGGCATGCTGTCAATTACCTTCTGGGCCACATCCTGACTGGCAGCCCATTTTTGCATAATCAATGCTTAAGAGTTTGTCAGAATTTGTGGGTTTTTGTTTGTCTACTCGCCTCTTGAGGATTGACCACAAGTTCTCAATGGGATTAAGGTCTGGGGAGTTACCTGACCATGGACCCAAAATATCGATGTTTTGTTCCCCGAGACACTTAGTTATCACTTCTGCCTTATGGCAAGGTGCTGCATCATGCTGGAAAAGGCATTGTTTGTCACCAAACTGTTCCTGGATGGTTGGGAGAAGTTGCTCTCGGAGGATGTGTTGGTACCATTCTTTATTCATGGCTGTGTTCTTAGGCAAAATTGTGAGGGAGCCCACTCCTTTGGCTGAGAAGCAACCCCACACATGAATGGTCTCAGGATGCTTTACTGTTTGTATGACACAGGACTGATGGTAGCGCTCACCTTGTCTTCTCCGGACAAGCTTTTTTCCGGATGCCCCAAACAATCGGAAAGGGGATTCATCAGAGAAAATGACTTTACCCCAGTCCTCAGCAGTCCAATCCCTGTACCTTTTGCAGAATATCAGTCTGTCCCTGATGTTTTTCCTGGAGAGAAGTGGCTTTTTGCTGCCCTTCTTGACACCAGGCCATCCTCCAAATGTCTTCGCCTCACTGTGCGTGCAGATGCACTCACACCTGCCTGCTGCCATTCCTGAGCAAGCTCTGTACTGGTGGTGCCCCGATCCCGCAGCTGAATCAACTTTAGGAGACGGTCCTGGTGCTTGCTGGACTTTCTTGGGCGCCCTGAAGCCTTCTTCACAACAATTGAACCGCTCTCCTTGAAGTTCTTGATGATCCGATAAATGGTTGATTTAGGTGCCTGTGAAGCCCTTTGTGTGCTAAGCAATGATGACGGCACGTGTTTCCTTGCAGGTAACCATGATTGACAGAGGAAGAACAATGATTCCAAGCACCACCCTCCTTTTGAAGCTATTCGAACTCATTTAGCATGACAGAATGATCTCCAGCCTTGTCCTCGTCAACACTCACACCTGTGTTAATGAGAGAATCACTGACATGATGTCAGCTGGTCCATTTGTGGCAGGGCTGAAATGCAGTGGAAATGTTTTTTGGGGATTCAGTTAATTTGCATGGCAAAGAGGGATTTTGCAATTCATCGGATCACTCTTCATAACATTCTAAGGTATATGCAAATTGCCATCATGCAAACTGAGGCAGCAGACTTTGTGAAAAATAATATTTGTCATTCTCAAAACATTTGGCCACGACTGTATATATAACATTTGTTGCTATTTTCTTTGCTTATGACATGCAATGTGTTTTGATGTGCTGTTTCTTATGCCGGTCCCAAGTGGCCAATAGATCAATTACCTGTGATCACCTAGGCACAGGTGTGTCGGATATTTAAATGCTTCTCCTCCACACACTGATGAAGGCCTAAGCCGATACCCGTTGGTGTATTTTAATAATGACTTGGCCCATAAATAAAGGCTTTTTAATTTTCAAACCCACACGAGTGCCTGGACTCGTACTCAGTACCCATTTGTGGTTATAATTTTGCCTTTTTCTTTTCAATTACTATTCCCCTCCAAGAGCACCTGTGGTTGTTCTGGAATACCTGAAGCACTCCTACTTAAGTTTATATATATATACACACACATCGATTTTGATGGTGTTAATTCTGTAGGATATTGTTTTTCCAGATGTATAACTTCACTAACTTTGCCATGTCGCTGAATGAGCTGGAGCCTGGTATGCAGGCCACCCTGGCCCCCACAGACTGCCGCCTGCGGCCCGACATCAGAGCCATGGAGAACGGAGACATGGGTAATAGTCTTTCTGCTACATCCTCACACTTGCTAGACGATGCTGCCCTCTAGCATTCCCTTTGGGTGGTGCATTCACATGTTCTATTTGTGTTCAGATTCCTTTCTTTGTGTGTGTGGGTGGGTGTATTAGAGAGGCTGGTTTATTGAAGTTAGGGTTGTCAGCTTTTAATTACAGAATAATACAGTGGTCAGGAGGGCCATGTATCAAATAGGTAATAGAAGATCCTATGTTCTTGTTTGTGCAGATCAAGCCAGTCGAGAGAAGGAGAGGCTGGAGGAGAAACAGAGGTCGGCGCGGAAAGACCGTTCCAAGGTCGAGGAGGAATGGTCCACTCGGTGAGAACTTGGGTGTCCTCGCATTTCAAGATAAATATTTTTTTCATTTTTGTGTATGTATGTATGTATGTATGTATGTATGTATGTATGTAAGTAAGTAAACCATAATTGTGTCTTCCAGATGGTTCCAGTCAGGTACAAACCCCTACACGTCCTCTCAGGACTGGCTCTACACAGGGGGCTACTTTGATAGGAAATACTCTGACCTTCCTGATATCTACTGATCCAGGGGGGGTTCTATGAACACCTACTGAACCACCCCTTCAAACCCCCCCCCCCCGCCCCGCCAGTCCCCTGGCACGCCCCTGTTCTAAGCACCACACGGTCTCCCGTTGGAACTCTGAAGCGGCCATAGCCTCTCCTTGTACAACACATGCGTCTGTGTTAGCACAACCCTCCCCTCCCCAGTCTCCTGACGGTGATGAAAGGGAACAGTCAACGGTGAAATCAGGGATGTGAATGCTCCTTTGACTGATAACTGGTTTGGAGATTCTTTGGGACATGTTGGTGGCAGCACAGGCGGATGCAGACATGAACAGAGACTGGAGGAGACTGTTTAGTTCTTGAACAGGAGTGCATTGTGGGTACCCCTCCCTCCTCCCTATCAGACCTGGGTTGAATACCTATTTCAAATATTCAAAATACTTGAGCTTGATTTAAATTGTTTGGCATGTGGAGTTTGCACTTTTGGAATTATTCCATTGGTTCCATTGCACCTGACAAGCTAAACAAAGCACACCTGGAGTATTCCGCCCAGGTCTGGCTGTCCCCTATATACGTCCAGAGGGCAAGCTTCTCATCACTGTAATGTAACCTGTATGTATAGAGAAGAAGAATGATCATATGACCATATAGGCCAATCACACACATCTAGCCACATTGGCCACTGCTCACATTGGCCACTGCTCAGTCTGTGAATACAGCCCCTGATTCAGGCAGTCGGCTAGTAATTCCCCCATCACAAAATATTCCTTTTGTTACTCTTCTGCATGGCTTTTGGCTAGCTAGCTGACAGTGTTAGCGACCCCTGGCTCTGTGGCGGTGGGCCTACCTTACGTTCGGCCCGGCTGCTGCTGTTTACCTAGTCTGTCAATTTAGAGTGTTCTCGTAATGAGTAAGAACATAACAAGGAGCGTTAATAAGATTATAAGACGAGTATAATGGGTACCAGAGGAGGCTGGTGGGAGGAGCTATAGGAGGAAGAGCTCATTGTAATGGCTGGAATGGAATTAATGGAACGGTATCAAACGCGTCGAGCATATGGAAATCACGTTTGACTCCATTCCAGACGTTACAATGAGCCCGTTGTCCTATAGCTCCTCCCACTAGCCTCCACTAGAGTGTGTGTGGCTCTGTGTGTGTGGCTCTGTGTGTGTGGCTCTGGTGGCTCTGTGTGTGTGTGTGTATTGAATGACTGTAGTGATTTGTACAGAATCTTAAGCCATATGGTTCCTTTTAACTACAGGTATAACTGGCAAGGGTGGTTTGCTGTGCAGTCATTGGCTATGAATAAATGAATTGATAATTGTTACCTCAAGAACTAAATAATAGTTATCGCCAGAGCATGATAAAGCCTTTTTCATGTAAGATATACATGTATGTAAATACCTACTTTTATCAATATAGCTAGCTAATCGTCATAATACTGTCCAACCAGCTCAAAGTGAATTTGGAATTGAATGGAATTATAGCCGATATGAAGTAGACGTCATTGTGTAATATTACCAGCTTCCCTTGTAAGCATATTGTTGCCTTCCTCGTGTTAGGAACTCTTTGTGGCTTTAAACCACACTCTCTCACATCACCAATCTCTTTCACAATGATGAGCCACTATGTCTAAGTTCTTATTTATAAGAGACTGTGACATTTCTTTTTTTTTTTTTTTAAACAAACTCATGAAATATACGATAGGGGTATATATTTATTTTGGGGGGGTGGATTCATGTGCAGTTAATTGTACTGCGGTAAACATTTAGCCTTGTAGATTAGATCTGCATGCATGAATCCGTGTAAACCAACGCGTTTCTGCTCTGGAGGACTTTCAAAGTCTGTCTAGTAAAACATGTCATGTTGACCATTGGGAATGCTCTTCCTGTGAGTTCAAACAATCTCTTGACGTGATACGATATTGAAATATAGGGGGATTTAGTTTGGATTTACCATGTTACTGTGCTTTTGAAACGACAGCCGAAATCTATGCAACCAACCAATAGCGCTTAGTGTCTCTGTATACCTTTACATGTATAATAGTACACATAAATACTTTAGTTTTGTCATCGGCCGGCAAACCGAAATTTAGATGACTGTATTGGCAGCTTACTTGACTGTAGATGAGCCCATCTCATAAGTGATTGTGTCCATTTGGTCTGTGGATCACCATGGTAGAAGTCTCTAAGTAAGATGACTGTATTGACAGCTTACTTGACTGTAGATGAGCCCATCTCATAAGTGATTGTGTCCATTTGGTCTGTGGATCACCATGGTAGAAGTCTCTAAGTAAGATGACTGTATTGACAGCTTACTTGACTGTAGATGAGCCCATCTCATAAGTGATTGTGTCCATTTGGTCTGTGGATCACCATGGTAGAAGTCTCTAAATAAGATGACTGTATTGGCAGCTTACTTGACTGTAGATGAGCCCATCTCATAAGTGATTGTGTCCATTTGGTCTGTGGATCACCATGGTAGAAGTCTCTAAGTAAGATGACTGTATTGGCAGCTTACTTGACTGTAGATGAGCCCATCTCATAAGTTATTGTGTCCATTTGGTCTGTGGATCACCATGGTAGAAGTCTCTAAGTAAGATGACTGTATTGACAGCTTACTTGACTGTAGATGAGCCCATCTCATAAGTGATTGTGTCCATTTGGTCTGTGGATCACCATGGTAGAAGTCTCTAAGTAAGATGACTGTATTGACAGCTTACTTGACTGTAGATGAGCCCATCTCATAAGTGATTGTGTCCATTTGGTCTGTGGATCACCATGGTAGAAGTCTCTAAATAAGATGACTGTATTGGCAGCTTACTTGACTGTAGATGAGCCCATCTCATAAGTGATTGTGTCCATTTGGTCTGTGGATCACCATGGTAGAAGTCTCTAAGTAAGATGACTGTATTGGCAGCTTACTTGACTGTAGATGAGCCCATCTCATAAGTGATTGTGTCCATTTGGTCTGTGGATCACCATGGTAGAAGTCTCTAAGTAAGATGACTGTATTGACAGCTTACTTGACTGTAGATGAGCCCATCTCATAAGTGATTGTGTCCATTTGGTCTGTGGATCACCATGGTAGAAGTCTCTAAGTAAGATGACTGTATTGACAGCTTACTTGACTGTAGATGAGCCCATCTCATAAGTGATTGTGTCCATTTGGTCTGTGGATCACCATGGTAGAAGTCTCTAAGTAAGATGACTGTATTGACAGCTTACTTGACTGTAGATGAGCCCATCTCATAAGTGATTGTGTCCATTTGGTCTGTGGATCACCATGGTAGAAGTCTCTAAGTAAGATGACTGTATTGGCAGCTTACTTGACTGTAGATGAGCCCATCTCATAAGTGATTGTGTCCATTTGGTCTGTGGATCACCATGGTAGAAGTCTCTAAGTAAGATGACTGTATTGGCAGCTTACTTGACTGTAGATGAGCCCATCTCATAAGTGATTGTGTCCATTTGGTCTGTGGATCACCATGGTAGAAGTCTCTAAGTAAGGAGTGTAAAGATGAATTGACAGTTTAGAGCAATTTGATCTTGATTATTTGTGCCTCTCGCCCCAGTTTGCTACTTATTTTATTATTTAGCCTGACACGTCACAAAATGTACGTCTATTGCTTTAACAAATGTATTTTTCTTTGTGGAATTGCTGGTGGTTTGAGAAATGGGCAACGGAATGTGGCAAAAAAGAAATGGCGAACCAAGAAGCCTTGCGTTGTGTCTTAGGTTGATTGATGTGTTTCCCCATGGTTATACTTAGTGCCTAAATTTAAGTAAGCCAATTTTCCGAAACATTGTTTTTTCATACCTGCATTTCATTTAATATTTAAGGTGTTTTTAGTTTTATCAGAACAGAGTTTTTGACGCATTTGTTTTTGTAACCCATCTCTCTATACAGTACTTTATTATTGTCAATAACACTTTGAAATGTTTAGGTCAGAAGTGTCCGTTTTCACCGTGTGTACAGGAAATGTATGTAAAACTGATCACTACTTCTGGTTGTGTTCACACACTTCGTCACATTTCATCTAATTTGTTAGCTAGCAACTTTAAGACTAATGCACCAACATTAAAAAAAGTAGGTTTTAACTTGCTTTGTGTGGTGTTTTATTTGTGTAAGAGTAGCTTATACACTGAGTGTACAAATCATTAGGAATGTCAGTCTGTCTTTCCATGACACAGCTTTCACCTGGATTTTCCTGGTCAGTCTATCCCTTATTGATGTCACTTGTTAAAATCCACTTCAATCATTGTAGATGAAGTGGAGGAGACGGGTTAAATAATTATTTCAAGCCTTGAGACAATTGTTTATGTGTGCAAGACAGATTTTAAGTTCCCTTTGAATGGGGTATGGTGGCAGGCGCAACAGTTTCCTGTGTCAATCAAGAATGGTCCACCACCCAAAGGACATCCAGCCAACTTGACACAACTGCATTGGAGTCAACATGGGCCAGCATCAATGTCGAATGCTTTCGACACCTTGAAGAGGCCATACCCTGATGAATTGAGGCTGTTCTGAGGGCGAAAAGGGGGTGCAACTCAATATTAGGAAGATGTTCCTAATGTTTTGTACGCCGTGTAAGTTGCATTTGACCATTTTGAAAATCCTCTGCAAGTTGAAAATCCTTGACTTTCAAATCTTTTCCCCTGTCTCAGAGGTGTTTAGTACAGTGGAATCACAAGCAAATATCATATTTTGTGCAATTGATTTTTATTTTATTTATAGTATTTAAATAAACCTTTGGTGAGAACATTATTCCAGATGTTTTATTTTGAGATGGGAATATTTGTGTAATTTCTGTACTTTGGAGAGCTTGCTATTTTATGGGCAACATCTAATGAAAACCTAATTATAGTTTAACTATGTGCTTTTTATTTTACAATAATATTGAATATTAAGTGAACTTCTGTAAAGAAACTCAAAAGGAAAGATTCATCCATGTTGAATGTTATATCGAATTTGTGCATCACTGAGCAATGTTCTATCGATTTTCCCAGGGTCATATGTTTTTGGCTGATAGCACATCGCTCAGATATGCACAAATATGATATAACATTCAAAATGGGTGAGTCTTTCCTTTTAATTCAAATCAAATGTTTGTCACAAGCTGAATACAAATTCAGTAAAAAATGTAAATGGGGTGGATAGTGCAAATAGTCTGGGTAGCCATTTGATTAGCTGTTCAGTCTTATGGCTTGGGGGTAGAAGCTGTTAAGAAGCCTTTTGGACCTAGACTTGGTGCTCTGCTACCACTTGCTGTGAGGTAGCAAAGAGAACAGTCTGACTAGGGTGGCTGGATGTCAGGAAGCTTGGCCCCAGTGATGTACTGGGCTGTACGCACTACCCTCTGTAGTGCCTTGCGGTCAGTGATGCAACCAGTCAGGATGCTCTCGATGGTACAGCTGTAGAACTTTTTGAGGATCTGAGGACCCGTGCCAAATTCTTCCTTTTTTTCACTTCAAATTAGGTTTATCTATGCCTCTGCCATTTGAACATGATCATTGTGGTATACCAGTAGTATGGAGGAAGTGAAAGGTATTCTAAGAAATGGCCAGCATGATTTTTATGGACTATAAATACAATGGTTGTACAGTATGTTAAAAAATATTGCCCCCTCACTCCATACAGTAGCACTTATACCGTATCCCACCAACTTAGTCTGACAGTGTGTGCATTTGACCAAGGTTATTAAAGTAAATGAAGGTTTTTGAGCTGTCGTGTCTTTGGGTACCATTAAACTGAAGACAGGTTTATCAATTAACTCCCTGTAATTATTATCACGCGATTAAACTGATTAATCGTTTAATTGTAATTAACTAGGAGATCGGGGCACCAAGAAAAATATTCAGATTACAAAGTTATAATTTTCCTAATATAACTTAACCTATATTATAATATAGGCCGATTATCTTCTGGTTTAAATGGTGTATTTTACCTCTAGTCCAGTCTCTTTCCAAACGTCGTAAATTGTTGTATCTGCACGAACCCAGTCTTTACTAAAATCATCCATACATCAATTGTCTTAAAATCATTTATTTACTACACTAAGTAATTAACAGAAAACATACAAACAGTAATTATCTTCACAAAGGATTGGTAGCGTAATGTGCCCTAATGGCTAACAGGTAGGTCGGCCTGTTGAACAATGGATCATAAAAGTCAGCTGAGGATGCACACCTACAGAGTTCATTAATATTACAATTGACAATTGAACGCTCACTCATTCGGGAACAATTGCAATCAATATATATTTACGCTCAGTGTCGTCGGGATCCTTGTTCGAGCGTCGTTCTGTTGGAGAGTTCTCTCTCTCTCTCTCTCTCTCTCTCGGTTAGAATGGATCTTTCAGAGCGACATTCATTAATGTCGTCATAGAATGGATGTTTCGTTGGTCTTCGCGTTCGATGATATAATTTACTTAGCTGCAGACTAATAATTAATATCGAAGACTTGTTCTTATTCTATTGGTCTCGATAGTAAAAGTTAACCACGTGGTATAGTTCACTTTCAGTAGAGGAATTGGATGGTAAAACCTACTGGCCATGGAGTGCAGGCCTGGTCTGAAGAAAGTAAATCAGGGTGGGGGTTTTATAGTGACCCTAGAACAGGCTTGTCAAATGACGCCTGGTCCTGTCTGTGTCCCTTGGGGGGCGTGCCGATGGCTGAGTGAAGCTTGGTACAGAAATCCAATTCTATCACATTAACATCAGTACATAGCATCTCAATGTATTACAAATAGCTTTATCTTTATTAATACATTTTATACAACCATTATGATGCAAGTCTCATCGCTGAGGCTATTATATAAACAGTTTTATGGTAATATGGCTATATTGTCTCTTCTGAGTATCACAAAATTGTACCAAGCGGACCAGTTCGTAGCTGGATTCTTCACCAATCTTCCATACCTTCTCCAGAACACACATGTCGCTCGGTTCTCCAATTCTATGAGTTGGAAGAATTTCCTCTGTCTCTCTATGAAACATGGGGTAGGAGATTCTCCTCTTAGAGTTTTTACAACCCTTTCACACAGGGCCTGGGTTGGGGGGAAGGTATGTTGGGGGATGGTACAAAGGGGAGGGGGTCAACTGATAGCCCTGTACCCAAAGAGGCCAACGTCATGACAGAGCTTATGAAACTCTTGGGTAAATGCTGCCAGTAGATAGCAATGTTTCAAATTGGCTTAGCTTATGCATTACTATCACCAGCTAACAGGGAAGAATTCCGAGGGAGAGCGCGAAGCATGGGCGTGAACAATGGTGACAGTAAACCCAAAACTAGCAGTGGTCGGTCACACAAGGCAAAGCCTCGTATGGGATTATTTTTTACTACATAGCTCCAAATCAAATCTTAATGTTTGCGTACACATACAGTGCATTTGGAAAGTATTCTGACCCCCTTCAATTTTTCCACAACCTTATAAGTGTTCAGACTCTTTGCAATGAGACTCCAAATTGAGCTCAGGTGCATCCTGTTTACATTGATCTTCTTTGCGATGTTTCTACAACTTGATTAGAGCCCACCTGAGGTCAATTCAATGGACATGATTTGGAAAGGCACACATCGGTCTATATGTTTTATTTAACCTTTATTTAACTAGGAAACTCGGTTAAGAACAAATTATTATTTTCAATGACGGCCTCGGAACAGTAGGTTAACTGCCTTGTTCAGGGGCAGAAAGACAGATTTTTACCTTGTCTGCTCAGGGATTCGATCTTGCAACCTTTCGGTTACTAGTCCAACGCTCTAACCACTAGGCTACCTGCCGCCCCACATATAAAGTCCCACAGTTGACAGTGCATGTCAGAGCAAAAACCAAGCTGAGATCAAAGGAATTATCCATAGAGCTCCGAGACACGATTGTGTCGAGGCACAGATCTGGGGAAAGGTACCAAAACATTTCTACAGCATTGAAGGTCCCCAAGAACACAGTGGCCTTCATCATTCTTAAAAGGAAGAAGTTTGGAACCACCAAGATTCTTCCTAGAGCTGGCCGCCTGGCCAAACTGAGCAATCGGGAGAAGGGCCTTGGTCAGGGAGGTGACCAAGAACCCGATGGTCAC
Organism: Salmo trutta; assembly: GCF_901001165.1. Classification (NCBI taxonomy): domain Eukaryota; kingdom Metazoa; phylum Chordata; class Actinopteri; order Salmoniformes; family Salmonidae; genus Salmo; species Salmo trutta. The sequence continues at coordinate 41,314,034 of NC_042984.1, read as the reverse complement.
TCTGACAGAGCTCCAGAGTTCCTCTGTGGAGATGGGAGAATCTTCCAGAAGGACAACCATCTCTGCAGCACTCCACCAATCAGTCCTTTATGGTAAAGCGGCCAGACAGAAGCCTCTCCTCAGTAAAAGGCACATGACAGCCCACTTGGAGTTTGCCAAAAAGCACCGAAAAGGACTCTGGTCTGATGAAACCAAGATTGAACTCTTTGGACTGAATGCGTCATGTCTGGAGGAAACCAGGCACTGCTCATCACCTGGCCAATACCATCCCTACATTGAAGCATGGTGGTGACAGGGTCATGCTGTAGGGATGTTTTTCAGCGGCAGGGACTGGGAAACTAGTCAGGATCGAGGGGAAAGATGAACAGAGCAAAGTACAGAGATCCTTGATGAAAACCTGATCTAGAGCGCTCGGGATCTCAGACTGGGGCGAAGGTTCACCTTCCAAGAGGACAACTACCCTAAGCACACAGCCAAGACAACGCAGGAGTGGCTTCGGGACAAGTCTCTGAATGTCCTTGAGTGGCCCAGCCAGAACCCGGACTTGAACCCAATCGAACATCTCTGGAGAGACCTGAAGATAGCTGTGCAGCAACGCTCCCCATCCAACCTGACAGAGCATGAGAGGATCTGCAGAGAAGAATGGGAGAAACTCCCAAATGCAGGTGTGCCAAGCTTGTAGCGTCACACCCAAGAAGACTCGAGGCCGTAATCACTGCCAAAGGTGCTTCAACAAAGTACTGAGTAAAGTGTCTGAATACTTATGTAAATGTGATATTTCAGGTTTTTATACATTTGCAAAAAAAAATCTAAAAACCTCTTTGTGCTTTGTCATTATGGGGTATTGTGTAGATCATCTTTTTTCTCCCCTTTTCAATTTAATTCATTTTAGAATAAGGCTGTAATGTAACAAAGTGAAGGTATCTGAATACTTTCTAAATGCACTGTATTTAGCGCATATTGTGGCTTTAGCAAAATGCTTGTGTTCCTAGCTCCAATAGTGCAGCAATATCGAACAATTCACAACAATACATCTAAAAAGTAAAAATAATTGAATTTAGAAATATTAGGATGAGCAATGTCATAGTCCAGAGTATAAATATAAATGTGGTGTATGTGAACAACAGACTGCAGCTCACGTCCCAGCATGAGGGACACTGGGGAGGGGTGGAGAATAAACACTCTGCCAGTGCAGAGAACACACTGTGGAGGTGCTGACTATGGACCTTTGTGGTGTGCCCGTGAACAACGATGTCATAGGGGTAGATGGCCCCTCCTGGGACTCCGCGAAGATAGACGTCATGATATTTTGGAAGCAGCTGGGGGCAGAGCTTAATCCAAATGCCATGCGCTTGTAAGCGTTGACCCCTAAATGGGTGATGAATGCAGTGAGGTTGCGAATCCTGTGGTGAACACTGGAGCCGTAGAAGAGGGCAGTGAGCAGGGGGTATTTGTCTGGGATGATTGCCTTGCTTGCTGCTCTAAGGTCCATGCAGGTACGCAGGCCCCCTGATTTACGCATCAATAGGCTTGATTATGTCTTCCTCTAGCTGGCACTGGAGCTCGGCATCAAGGTCTGTGCGCGTGGCCAGTGAGCACCCACTGGCTAGCAAGCAAATCTTTCTTCGAAGTTTTCCCCACCAAACCTCCACTTTACTTACAAAACGCTCTTCCCAGCTGCTGTATGGAATGTTGACTGATGCGCTTGAGCAGGCAGGCTGCCTGTACACAGATCTCTATTACTGCGCTCCAGGCACAGATTCCTATCCAAGTTTTAGCTGGAACTGATATATCTACCTCCTTATTTAGCTACTGAAATTAAAATAATATACTGCATGCATTATTTTAATTGCTTAGAATCTTCAAGGTAAAATATAATAGTCATATTTTCAGTAATTTTTTTTGATTATTTATGGAAATAAATGCGATTTAAATAGGGTTTTGTAAATCCTGGTGAATTGTAGTATGATTTTGAAATATAATAAACTCAGAAAAAAAAGGTCCCCTTTTCAGGACCCTGTCTTTCAAAGATAATTCGTAAAAATCCAAATATCTTCACAGATCTTCATTGTAAAGGGTTTAAACACAGTTTCCCATACTTGTTCAATGAACCATAAACAATTAATGAACATGCACCTGTGGAACGGTCGTTAAGACACTAACAGCTTACAGATGGTAGGCAATTAAGGTCACAGTTATGAAAACTTAGGACACTAAAGAGGCCTTTCTACTGACTCTGAAAAACACCAAAAGAAAGATGCCCAGGGTCCCTGCTCATCTGCGTGAATGTGCCTTAGGTATGCTGCAAGGAGGCATGAGGACTGCAGATGTGGCCAGGTCAATAAATTGCAATGTCTGTACTGTGAGATGCCTAAGACAGCGCTACAGGGAGACAGGACAGCTGATCGTCCTCGCAGTGGCAGACCATGTGTAACAACACCTGCACAGGATCAGTACATCCGAACATCACACCTGCGGACAGGTAAAAGATGGCAACAACAACTGCCTGAGTTACACCAGGAACGCACAATCCCTCCTTCAGTGCTCAGACTGTCCGCAATAGGCTGAGAGAGGCTGGACTGAGGGCTTGTAGGCCTGTTGTAAGGCAGGTCCTCACCAGACGGCAACAACGTCGACTAGGGGCACAAACCCACCGTCAGGAGTGGCAAAATGTGCTCTTCCCTGACGAGTCGCGGTTTTGTTTCAGCAGGGGTGATGGTCGAGTTCGCGTTTATAGTTGAAGGAATGAGCATTACACTGAGGCCTGTACTCTGGAGCAGGATCGATTTAGAGGTGGCGGGTCCGTCATGGTCTTGGGTGTGTCACAGCATCATCGGACTGAGCTTGTTGTCATTGCAGGCAATCTCAAAACTGTGCGTTACAGGGAAGACATCCTCCTCCCTCATGTGGTACCCTTCCTGCAGGCTCATCCTGACATGACCCTCCAGCATGACAATGCCACCAGCCATACTGCTCGTTCTGTGCGTGATTTCCTGCAAGACAGGAATGTAAGTGTTCTGCCATGGCCAGCGAAGAGCCCAGATCTCAATCCCATTGAGCACGTCTGGGACCTGTTGGATCAGCGGGTGAGGGCTAGGGCCATTCCCCCAAGAAATGTCTGGGAACTTGCAGGTGCCTTGGTGGAAGAGTGGTGGTAACATCTCACAGCAAGAACTGGCAAATCTGGTGCAGTCCATGAGGAGGAGATGCACTGCAGTACTTAATGCAGCTGGTGGCCACACCAGATACTGACTGTTACTTTTGATTTTGACCCCCCCCCCCCCCCCTTTGTTCAGGGACACATTATTCCATTTCTGTTAGTCACATGTCTGTGGAACTTGTTCAGTTTATGTCTGTTGTTGAATCTTGTTATGTTCATACAAATATTTACACATTAGGTTTGCTGAAAATAAACGCAGTTGACAGTGAGAGGGCGTTTCTTTTTTTGCTGTGTTTACGTAGGCTACGTGTTATTTGTTAAATTCTGAAAACAAATTTTGTTAGTCATAATGGAACTTCAAAACAGCGTTCAGTGGAACAGAAGATAATGTGCAGCACAATAAACAGTGCAATTAGTTAACAGACAAGAGATTACCTTTAGAAGCCAACACACACAGCAAGCTACCAGACATCATTAATTAAGCAACATTTTTAACGGCAGTGCATTTTTGTAAGGGTATCCTGTATTATTGTGCGTGTTTATCTTGCTGGTAGCCTGGAACAAATGTTACTGAAGTAAATGTGCACTTTTTATTTGGGTGGACTGCAACTACAAAAACCACTGGCCAAGCCTGTAGTAAAATCAAAAGTATTTATAGCTATCAGAGATGTCCTAAATTACGGACAATCTCGGATAGCTATAGGACTGAGGAGACTGTCACACATTTGAGCTTTTAATGGGTGAAATACATCACATTTCTTTTTAAATTGCTAATTCAACACCTGCCAAATAAAAAACCTCAAATGGCCCTTCTCCTGAAAAATGAATCGGGCCGGATGAGCTGAAGTGGACTCGGCCCGGGTACCATTGATATACCTGGAATATACCAGAGTAATGTGATTCTGCCGGATTTGGGAAGGCCTTGGCCTGCATGAAGTTCTCAGAGTCCGAGTATCCCGAGTCTCAGATTAGGCCTGAGCCCAGTGTGTTGACTGGGTTTGGTATGCCTCGAGACCCTAACCCGCTTTGATGTGCGCTGGCCAGCGGTTGTTTGCCAAGTGTGCTAAACTGAATCATGCAGACCCTGCTGGCAAAAAAACATTACTAAAAATCTATAATTGTAATGCTCTAGTGTCTTATATGCAATGGGTGCCTGGCCCACAAACACTATGCCCATGTTTATATACGAAGATCTATATTCATTGAGTAGAATTTTGATAACTGGTCAGTAGTTCAATCAGATTTCAACCAAAAAAAAACATATAAACCAAAATAACGTCAAAAAGAGGTCATGATACATATGTTTTGATCTGGTTATAAAATGTCCCGACCAGATTTTAACCACTAAAATACCTCTATCCTGTAGTATGCCCACTGATAAATGACAATCCATCTAGACATTTGCCACCTAGGAAATGTGTGTGTGTGACTGGACCATCTCAAAGAGTACTTGACAATACGCCATACGCCTTACAACACATAAATGTCTTCTCGTCTCCCATGCATAAATCAACTTTCTTTCCCTAACAATAAAACAAACTAAATAATAGAAAAATGAAATAGAAATGTTTTTATCAAATCAAGTCTGAAAACGAACTGAAACTAAACTGAATTTCTGGTTAAAAAAAACAACAACAAAAACCCGAATATAAATAAGAACTATTAGAAAATCACAATTATAATAACCTTGAATTTGAATATGAAGAAGCAGCAGAGAGTGTATTTCTAACTAATTCTAGACAGATTACTAGACACAACAGTAGTTCTTTTTTTGGTTCTCTTTTATTCTTTTCCTGATTGAAATGTATTGTAAGGTCATTATTTCATTCATCACATTACATGACATGATGCACCAAGTCTAATACAATTGATTTACAGGAATACACTGAAACATACACAATGTTTTACAATGGATACGTGAAGTATAGCTCATTGCACTTACAACAGTGAATGTAACATTTGATTCATTTAGGGACTCTGCCTTTTGTTTTCTGTAGCTTTTTTCAATTAGATTACATTTTTTTTATACACCCCCCCCATTTTTTTTTGTTGTGTATGGAAGCCAGGATATCCCTTTCAAGGTTTTTTTTTCTTCTTCTCAATTTACAAACACAACATGTATAGAAACTCTACACTGACCAATATGTTTCTGAATACAACTTTTTGATTTTAAACAGTCTGCACGAGCCAGCCACATACACAATGCTTTAAAAAAAAGCAATAACTGCTCTTTTTTTTATTTTATTTTTTTTGTTACACAAAAGCACAAGTTTGGCGAGGTCGGCCTGTGTGGCTTCACTGCACACTATGGCGTCCCATGCCTGTGATGGTGTTCAGTATGACATTTACATGTTGTACAGCGTGGTCTATGGTCCTGACTGGTATTTACAGTGAATATGGTTGCCAGGTGAAAGGAGAGGCCTGAGGCTGGGGAGTCGGGCGTTAGGCTGCATTAGCATTAGCATTTGTTACTTTTCACTAAAAGATGACTGCTCCCTGATGGTTGTGAAACAGTTTCCTGTAGCTTTTTTTTCCCTCCTTCGTTTCAGCGTTCCCTTCCTAAACCTGTCACCCTTTTCTCTTCATCCATAGTAATAAATACTTTTAGTTGTTCACTGTGCATAGCCATCCGCAACCACCCACGGCAAGGGCAAGATCGTCACAGTTTGCTATGCTACTTTAAAAGCAACATTTTTTGGTTGACGTAAAAAAAAGACATGAGTGTTTTATTTGTCCCTGGCAAAATTCTGTGGTCTGAAGCCCATGTAATCCAGAGTAGATGTAGGACTGGATGGGACAGTAACAAGATGGCTTTCTTGATTGACCAACATTGGAATAATAAGCCCTTACTACTATGCATATTGACGTCCCCTTTCGTTTCGCCACGGTGCATTTTGTGTGTGCTTTCCTGAGGCAAAGTGATTGAACACAGTTACAAACTCCTTCAAACATAAACATACACAAGTCATAATTGGATTTTGATAAATATCGTTTCCCTTATTTTAAATTTTTTTTTTGTACAGCTTTATTATTATGACCTCTATTACATCTATATCTAATTTACACATATCTAATATTCCAGTCAGGGGACAATGACTATACGTCACTAGTCTGTTCTAATGGCAGTGAGCCTGTGAGGTGCTTTTTTCTATATACTGTAAGCAGGCCTTTGCACCAGCTCCGTTAGGTCAATATTGATACGATCATCATTCTCTTCCATAAACTTCTTAGAGATATGGACAGTGTACCAATCACTCTATTCATCTGTATGATAAAATAATATTTCTGTATATATATTCCATCAATAGAAGTCGTAATAAGTCATAAAAATATCTCCACTTTCTTTTTTTACATTGAACTAAATCGCCCATACTTTTAATAGTTGTTAGTGTACAGAGTGAGTTGTGGGTTTAAGGGATGTTCACACTAGCCTCCAAAGGTCCTTCAAGCCAGATGAATGGTGAGTGGATATAGCCTACAATGGTTTTCTGTGGGTCACACTAAAAGGAAACAAGCGTTGTAGTGCCAGCAGCCTCCCATCAACGTTCAGACTACACGAGTATCATATTATGTTAATAGGTATTGGCAGTGTACAAGGTCAACCCCTTTGATCATGAAAAGTGCCTGTCATTACAGAAATATTTGTGTTATATATTATCGTATATATTTAACATATAGTATTTGTTTTACATATACTGTATATTTATATACAGTACCAGAACCACACCTACTCAAGGGTTTGTCTTTTTCTTTTACTCTTTTCTACATTGTAGAATAATAGTGGAGACATCAAAACTGTGAAATAACACATATGGAATCATGTAGTAACCAAAAAAGTGTTTAACAAATCATTTTTGTTTTTTTTATTTTAGATTCTTTAAAGTAGCCATCCTTTGCCTTGATGACAGCTTTGCACACTCTTGGCATTCTCTCAACCAGCTTCACCTGGAATGCTTTTCCAACAGTCTTGAAGGAGTTCCCACATATGCTGGGCACTTGTTGGCTGCTTTTCCTTCACTCTGCGGTCCAACTCATCCCAAACCATCTCAATTGGGTTGAGGTCGGGTGATTGTGGAGGCCAGGTCATCTGATGTAGCACTCCATCACTCTCCTTCTTGGTCAAATCGTCCTTACACAGCCTGGAGGTGTGTTGGGTCATTGTCCTGTTAAAACAAATCATAGTCCCACTAAGCGCAAACCAGATGGGATGGCGTATCACTGCAGAATGCTGTGGTAGCCATGCTGGTTAAGTGTGCCTTGAATTCTAAATAAATCACAGATGGTATCACCAGCAAAGCACCCCCACACAATCATACCACCTCCTCCATGATTCATGGTGGGAACTACACATGCAGAGATCATCCATTCACCTACTCTGCGTCTCACAAAGAAGCGTTTGGAACCAAAAATCTCAAATTTGGACTCATCAGACCAAAGGACAGATTTCCACCGGTCTAATGCCCATTGCTCGTGTTACTTAGCCCAAGCAAGTCTCTTCTTATTGGTGTCCTTTAGTAGTGGTTTCTTTGCAGCAAATCGACCATAAAGGCCTGATTCACGCAGTCTCCTCTGAACAGTTGTTGAGATGTGTCTGTTACTTGAACTCTGTGAAGCTCTAATGAACTTATCCGCTGCAGCAGAGGAAACTGGGTCTTTCCTGTGGCAGTTCTCATGAGAGCCACTTTCATCATAGCGTTTGATGGGTTTTTGCGACTGCACTTGAAGAAACTTTAAAAGTTCATGAAATTTTCCGTATTGACTGACCTTCATGTCTTAAAGTAATAATGGATTGTCGTTTCTCTTTGCTTATTTGAGCTGTTCTTGCCATAATATGGACTTGGTCTTTTACCAAATAGGGCTATCTTCTGTATACCAACCATACCTTGTCATAACACAACTGATTGACTCAAATGCATTAAGGAAAGAATTTCCACAAATGTACTTTTAACAAGGAACACCTGTTATTAATTTAAATGCATTCCAGGTGACTACTTCATGAAGCTGGTTGAGAGAATGCCCAGAGTGTGCAAAGCTGACATCAAGGCAAAGGGTGGCTACTCTGAAGAATCTCAAATATAAAATATATTTAGATTTGTTTAACACTTTTGGTTACTACACGATTCCATATGTGTTATTTCATAGTTACAGTGTAGATAATAGTAAAAAACAAAACAAAAAAAACTGTAATGAGTAGGTGTCCAAACTTTTGCCTGATACTGTATATAAAATTGATATATTTCATCTCTTCATAGAATTGGCTTAATTCTTCAGCAGCTTTATTCACTTTACGAAATAAGAAGTGCACAAACTGGCAGCCAAATATTTGGATCCACGGCTGTTCTCTACGTAGAAGACCATTCACTGTACCCAGCAACCCATGCTTGAAGCAATAAAATGGCAGACTTTTATGACAGTATTCTGCATTAAAAAAAATGGCATCCGATTCCCTACAGCCTTTAGTACACAAATAGAAATAGCGTGTCGTTTTAGGGTGCCTATATAGTTAATCCTTTGGCAACGGGTCCCAATTTTCAGTGAGGGGACTCAAACATGCCAAAAAAACAACAACATTGAATCAAATTCCTGACGTAAACGTATTGTAGCTATATACAAACAAGTCAATTTGTTTTTGTAGCAGGAACGCTACAATAAAGCAGTATTTTTCTCAGGCATGACAACGATAGTGGTATTCGGTTGTTTTGTTTCTTCCCTAGTATTTCCCCTAAATATGATTAATTGCATAGAACGTTTGAAATGGAAAAGTTGCTGTCGACCACACACTTACGTTTTATTTGTCAAATATCGGTTTGTTTTGTAGTTTTGTAATAGGATGATGAGAAACACACGCATACTCACACATACATACAGACATCAGGAACGTAACGATACAGAAGTGACTGTTACTGAGATTTTGCCGGAGCATGCTTTATCCCAGCGTCCACACAGAGAGAGAGAGAGAGAGAGAGAGACACAATATACATCAGGTTTGGGATCCCATCAGTAGGCCCCCATCAGCGGGCCCCTGTAGCATCGGAGTGCCTGACCAGTCCCACCTGACCAGTCCAACTACACTGCACTGCAAAGAACAGCAGGAAGAACACTGACCTGAGAGGTTTCTGTGACAACTGTCAACATCTTGGGGTTTGCAGTTTGGTCGCAAAAACAAAGGCAAATAACTATCTGTGACTGAACCAACTGTGTCTTTGACCCTTCTGCGTCTAACGCTCCAGACACCTTTAACATGCACATAACTCATACAGCCATATGTGAGTGTGCGTAGACTAGGTTTCTCCAGTGTGTCAACCTCAGTATATTTGGAACACATAGCCTATATGTACTACTTGTCAGTAAGTATTATCTCTTTTCCCTTTTGTGTTCTTTTGGATATTAAAACATTTGTAGTAAGCCAGAAAACATGAAAACCCATTGATGATGATGACTGTCAACAAAAGAATGCTAAAGTACTTCAAGTCAGATTCAATGGTGATTTGCACTGGTTTGTATTCAGTGCCTCTCTGCTGTCTTGCAGTGCTCACATATCAAAATGGGCAGATATTATGTGCCTTGTCTGGGCAGTAACAAACTACACCAATGGATTTCCAGGGTCGTATTCATTAGAGCACACCGTTGCAAAACGTTTTACAACGGAAAATGAAAATGAGGATTTCTTATTGGACAATTTCAGGTAGTCCCTCCCTGTTTCAGTCCGTTGTTTCTTCGGTTTGGTGCCTAGTGAATCTGACCCCGGTGTGGCCCTGTTAAGATGTGACAGCAGAAAATCGCACAACTCAGATATACAGACAGAGGCAACACATTCCTGACCACTGATTTTTTTAAATGACACAAGACTGTGCTCTTTACTGACTTCCTTCCACATACTATTGCATTTTCATTATTAATAATCATAAATCAATAAATAACGTAATCAATTGTTATGGCATCCATAAAACACATAAATGTATGAAAAATAAATCATATAAATCATTTCAAACCTAAAAGTGAAACAACATACAAAAATATTCAATTCATCTCAGAGCCAGTGTTCTAGCTGACATCATTATCACATCAAAAGTCTGCAATGAAAATAAGCTTTATGGACACAACATCGAGTACAAAAATAAGATGTCACTTTACTCTAAATAAAAAGAATGGCATGATTAAGGCAAATCCGCTATCATGTAACAGAAAATCAGGCAAATACAGAGCGAGAACAAAAAACTGTTGTATAAAATAAAAAAAAACACCAGAGATCCAAACGTTGTAGGAAGGTTCAGAAACACTATGAACCCAAACGTTCTGGGGATGTTTTTTATTTTCTTATTAATGGCTTTGCAATGGCAAAAAAAAAAAAACCTAGCCACATTCGGCTCTCATGGTGCAACCAAAACCTCCCGAATGATGATTCTCCCATTCTGTGGCCAGATTCAGTGTTATGTCCACCTTGTCTTCTTTTGGAGTTTTGTAAATTAGCTTTATTATTAACCAGTGTCTTATGGCCTCTGTGATTGAAATGGTGAACAGTGTAAGGTCTTGGATATAAAGTTCCATGCATTCAAAATCCTAAATCCACTATACACTTCATAGACACATAACAACAACAAAAAGGAATGAGTCAGCATAAAAAAACGGTGCCTTCTTTCATTCTGGAATGTAAAGATAAAAACAGAACAAACCGTGGAGTCGTCATGCTAGTCATCCTTATTATGTATATATTTATTTTCTTTCTTCTTCTTCTTCTTCTTCTTCCCTAAATTGTTATCAGCATCCAAATGAAACAGGAAGTATTTAGTACCAGAAAAACCTACGAAGCGCTTCAGTTTTCTTTTCTTTATTCGGAGATGAAAGGAGAGTGTGTCTGAGCACAGGCTTATGGAATCAAGGATCCTACCCTGCCACCATGGCCACGCCGCCTGGGATGTATTCCGCCCCCAGCATGCAGCAGCACAACAGCCCACAGACTAGAGCAGTGGTTCCCAACCAGGGGTACTAGGACTCCTGGGGGTATTTGGCCTATCAACACGGGGTACTTGAGAAGACTCATGAGATAATAGGCCGACTGGTAAAATGCACATGAGGGGGTACTTCAGGGGTACTCCGGGCAGATCAAAATTCAGTTACCGAAAAAAGGTTGGGAACCACTGGACTCGAGGATAGCATCATCAGTGTGCTGCGGTGTCACAGTATTGTGGCTCCCTCCCATCCTCCTACAGAGCAGCTGGATGGAGTATTCCTTAGTATAGAGCCCATTCCCCAAAGGATAATGGCTGTTTGCGAGGTGGTGCTGAAACCCCGGACAGTGGCAGAGACCAGGGGGAACGGGCTCTCTATCCAACTAGCCGCTCTCTGGAAGGGTCCTCGGGGCTTGTGACCTCAGTGCAGACCACAGCCCTAGGGTGTTCTGGGGGTGTCAGGGTGTCAGGAGCCTGGTTCTTTGGCTGTGGGCATTGCAGCCGGGTGGCCTCAAAAGGATCTGGAGAACGTGAACACAAACTCAGGTGACTGGTATCCTCTGATTATCTTACTATAGCCTGAATGAAACAGTAAACACATGTAATGTATCCCCAATGAATGACAGAGGAATGCACAACTGAATTAAATCCTTCTGTGGAAATAAGCGTTCTAAGTGAACCCTTTCATTATATGCAGAGTTAAGCATACGATTAGAACAGAGTGAAATCCTATGATTCAACACTAGATGGTAGAAGAGCAGAAGAAAAGCAAGACTGAACTGTACAGTGTACTGAGGTCTGTGCAAGGTTATGTAATTATACTACCTCTCTATTACATTACACTCAGTTTATCCTCAGTGACACACATTTAACAAAATATTGACAGTACCAACCATTCATTGAATATTGTGATTGTAAGGACATGGCAGCCTACGTGTAGGCTCTCTCACTGAATCGGACATAAACACAGCAGAACGGTCCATTTCACAGACGGCTCGAAACAACAAGATGGTCTACTGTGCATGAGGCTCTGTTCATTCCATCAGCGGCCCCAGTATCTGTATATGAGAACGCTATGCTGAGAGAGACAGACTGGGGCTGTGGTCACATGAGGCGGTTAGTCATCATGGCATGATTGGCTGCAACACCTTGCACTACAGATACAGCATGAGTCTTCGTCTCAGGCAGCACACTGCCATTTCTGACAGCAGATCCCGACATTAGCACAGCATACAGTCCCACCTCCTTAAACGCATACTCCCGCTGGCTTATGATGTGTTTCATGTAGCATGATGTACAACTGCAGCACCCATAATGCTCTGTAATCATACACGGCTGTTATCTCAGTGAAGACGCTCCCGGAAGCGAACACAATGTCTCCTTAAATAATACATTTCAGCGTGGTTGATTTCCTTCTGGAGACGATGTTGTCGATGGATAATGGATCAGTCACACACTGGTTTCAAACTCATCGTCTCCAGAAGGAAATCAACCACGCTGGACAGCCATTCAAAACCAAAGTTCCAGTTGTCAACACTAGGGGTTTTATATTGGGTTCATTGGGTTGCTATGATGTAATGTACTGTAACATGGTCTTTCTCACTCATATTCTGTGCACTGCTGCCCCACTGTGGTAGAAGGAAGCCTCTGTGAGCGTAGTGGTCAATTCATAAAATGTCTGTGTGTCCCTGCCCAATTTGATGTGTGTGATATTCCTGCCTTCCTGTGGGTCTCAGTAGATGTCAGGTGATCCGCACGGTAGTGCTATCGTCAATAATGCTATGTTAAGCATGAGGGGTCGGTTCAGGTGTCACGTCGCAGGAAGTTTAGATATCACATAGAAACGTATCGTGTGGAACAGTTAGCTGTTAGCTGTGTTCATTACATTTATATCCCAGTGAATACAACCAAGTCACCCTGTGACCCTAAAAGGCCGTGACCTCAATGGGCACCATGGGAGAGCAGGGCTCCGATGTCACAACTTCACAACACAATTAAAAACCAATCAGGAGTGCTCTCTTCTGTCACAAAGGAAATGATGCTATAATATAAACAAACGTTGTGGTTGTTCTGCTGCCTTGGTTTCACAACTTTATTCTTGGGCCCAGTTAATTACTCTGGAGAGGTTATATAGCAATGCTGGTTTGTCATTTTCAACATAGCGATGCAATCATACATTACTACAGCGTGATATGAAATCTATTATGCACTATGGGGGAAGAGGAGGAGGTAGAGAGATGAAGAGGAGGTAGAGAGAGGAGGAGGTAGGGAGGAAGAGGAGGTAGAGAGAGAATGGAAGGTAAAGAATGGTTACTTTAGCAAACAAAGGTAAACCAGTGCCATCTGTACTTGTAGCGGATGAACAGTGAGGAGTTGAGAAGTATACAGTGTATGTTGTGGGGTGGGGGAGTGGAGAAGAAGGGGTCCTGGGGGGAGGTGGATGGATACACAATCTTCTGGCACACATTACCACGTCACTCAATCTCATATCCATCCACGGACACTGTTACCGGCCAAAGAGCCTTTCCATAGTCAGAGAGCGTGCTCTGTTTTCTGTGAATTTGATGAGTCCAGTTCATAACCGGATAACCCCCTTCATCTAATTCACTGATGCATGATTAAAAACAGTGGCTAGCCAGAAAGTAACAATACCCTAACTATACATGTTTGAGGGTAGAGGGTTCTGTTTGAAGGAAAAATCCACTAAACATTTTTGTGACCCTTTGCTTCTTGAAAGTGACACTTTGCTTCTTGAAAGTCCAAACTCTTGTGCTGCACTTGACCGCTGACATGCAAAACATTTTGGGACTGTATCAACAGTGGACTAATGAAGAAAATACCAAATGATAGTTTTTGAGTGGAGTTTTTCTTTAACTATTTGTCTCCCAATGCTTTGTGATATAAAGGGACTGCAGTTGAACCACAAGATACTCTGCAGTTCAGTTACAAACTACTACAATCAAATATGGGATTTTCTATTCTCTCTATAAACTGGTAGAAGAGGTAGAAGATAACAAAATGGCGCTAACACTGCCAAAACGAATGACACAATGCCACAGACAAGTGTCGGTCGAATTTGCCCTGAATTACATGCTATCTCATTGAGTCTTTCAATGTCTTTCAACTTATATTAACCCTCTGAGGTAAGATCGAAACTCTTCATGAAGGTTGTGTCACAAACATTGGACATCGAAGGCCATTCGGCAGACTTCTTTAACCCTGGTTGCCCATAGAAACGTGACCTGCGGGTGGCCCTAGAGAATCGCACTGTCAATTCCAGTGTATGGATGTTACAGTAATATGGCTGTTACGGTGCACTCATGCAGAGGCTGACAGAGAGCCCATGGGTCAAGGGTCAGGGTTCATGAAAAGGTTAGCGCAAGGTGCAGTGCTGTTTTGCAGTAAACAGTATAGGCCTACTATATGTAAACAATAGCAGGAGTGACTTGACTGCAACATATTAAGAGATGAAGAGTGTAGAATCTACCTTTGCTGGGAACTAAATTGTTTCCAACACCATCACTACATAATTAACTATATTAGTAAATAATGATTATTGTTTTGTGATAATTCTTGTGTCATTAGTGTACCCACCATCCTACCTTTTCTAATCTTAGTTGTGCTTGATGAGTCTGTGTGCACTACTTACTGTCTGGCCTGCCAGAGAAAGCAGCATTGTTTCTCTGCAATCGTGTGCTCAGGCCTGGGACGTGCAGCATCCATTGATTCCTGTCCTCATTGGCTGAATGAGGGTGGGAAAAAACAATCAATCTTGAGCTGATTGATCATGATCATGTTAGGTTCGCTAATCTTTTCCAATTCTATTTTAAAATGCTGCAACTTGAAATATACACAATACTGTATGTACTGCTTACTAAGTTCAGTGTCATTTATGTTTTTCCACATTACACTACAATAAAGCCATTGGGTCACTTTGGAAAATCAATACTTTACAAAGTCGTTTTTTAATGTAATTTTCTGAAAATGAGGGAGCTTTAGGCAGGGAATAGAGATTTTGGACTCACCAGTGTGCTCAGAATTCCTCTATTGGTGGCTATATCTTTCCCTCCCTCCCTCTCTCTCTCTCTCTCTCTCTCTCTCTCTCGCTCTCATAGTAAAACAAAGCAGGGGTCTTCCTAGGTTTTTCTGGTACGAAGCCTCACAACGTCCTCCATAACATTTACAGACACCTGAAATCACACGACCGTGAGACTCCCACTTGTCACTTACTGGGGTGAGCTGTCATACTGTTCTAAAATCCTTGTTCAGGACACAGGAGAGACACTCAAACCTACACACACTGCCTACAAACAATTTGCACAAGGTGGTCCGGGAACCACCCACACACAGTTAGAAGAAATAGTACCAGGTAAAGTTTTTCTGTCTATAGCCGAGCGCACTGCTACCTCACTGACCGTGTTAAGGATTTTTACTTGGTAACGCAGGTGAACACTTACCTTCATCTCAACACCTCACCACAACGAGGTGAACTTCTTGCCGAAACCGGAGATTGCTGTTGGAGGGAGGGAGGGAGAGAGCGAGAGAGAGTTTAGGCATGTTGTAGCAAGTAGAATGCACCGTAAAGGTTACGTTGATGGAATGACATGAAAGTTCCACAGAGAGAGAGTAAAAACGTCTGAGGCTGAGATCCAGCATGTCACCTTCTCCTAGTTTTCCTGCTGCCTCCGCAGGGTTTCCTGGTAGGACTTTAGAGAGGAGGCTGTCCCCCTCCATCCCTGGTTGACCTGTTGCTGCGCTCCCGATGCCACTGGGTCTAGGGGCGGCCTTGGAGCCTGCAGGGAGAAGGGAGAGGGGGAGGGAGATGGATGATGATTAGAAACTGATTTTCCAAAAATGTGCCTACAGTATGAGAAAGAATCTTAAAATATAGTTGAATCCTATGTTTGGTGTACTTTTCAATTCAAATACTTTATTTTTAATCCAGTTCATGCCATACTCCAGTTTAGTGCACACTATCACAACAGTCTGAAGCCATTGCATTTATCTGGAGATGACCGCACCAGCTTTTGACATAAATCTGATATAAATCTTTGCGCTTTACAGACTGTTTCTGACCCGGGTCTCTATTTCCACAGAGGAACTGTCTATGCAACTGTTAGCGAGGTGATGGGATTGTATAGACTAGAGCAGGTAGTCTATGCGGGGTATGTGCAATGCCGTCGGGGGTACGCCAAATAAAAATGTGATTCACATTTTTTTTTTAAGAATCGAACAATCCATTTATATTTTCCAACAAATCTATACATTTGGGTGAGGTTTTTTTCTCGCCTGATTAACCTCATTTCACTGCCAAAAATAAAATTAAACCATCTAGTGTTCAGTGAAATAACAACACAATGTCAAATACAGGTAGTCTAGTCAAATAATTAACAACCAATCACATTAACCCTTACTCTCTCGCGGGAATTTGGTCCATATGTAGCCAAAATTAGCTGCTGCTCATGTTGGTATCTGTACTGATGGCGCAAAAGCCATGACAGTGGAGAGGTAACGCACGTGCAAGCAGTTGCTCCCGATGCCACTTGGGTACACTGCAGCATCCACTGAAAGGCTCTTGCTGCCAAGGGAATGCCTGACCGCTTGAAAGACGTTTTGGACAGTACAGTGAAAATGGTTAACTTTGTTAAAGCAAGGCCCACGAGCAACTCTCGTGTATTTTCTGCACTATGCAATGATATGGGCAGCGATCATGTAACGCTTTTACAACATACAGAAGTGAGCTGGTTATCAAGGGGCAAAGTATTGACACGTTTTTTTAAATTGAGAGACAAGCTTAAAATTTTCTTTACTGACCATCATTTTCACTTGTCTGACCGCTTGCATGATGATGAGTTTCTCCCACGACTGGCCTATCTGGGTGATGTTGTTTCTCGCCTGAATGATCTGAATCTAGGTTTACAGGAACTCTCCACAACTATATTCAATGTGCGGGACAACACACAGGTCTTTCCATCATTGTATGATTTTTTGTGTGCAAATTAACTCAAGCTTACAGACAACGTCAAACGTGATATAGCGAAGTACCTGAGTGAGTTGGTTGCGCAATTATGCAGGTACTTTCCCGAAATGGATGACACAAACAACTGGATTTGTTATCCCTTTCATGCCCTGCCTCCAGTCCACTTACCGATATCTGAACAAGAGAGCCTCATAGAAATTGCAA
Source organism: Salmo trutta (assembly GCF_901001165.1). Lineage (NCBI taxonomy): Eukaryota > Metazoa > Chordata > Actinopteri > Salmoniformes > Salmonidae > Salmo > Salmo trutta. Next base: position 41,296,741 of record NC_042984.1, on the reverse strand, counting down.
CAAGCGGTTCTGTGAAAATGTAATTTAATTAGAAGTCACTGCCAGATTTCTGGATTGGGCTGTGCTCAGAGTATCCTGCCTTGGCAAATCACGCTGTTAAGACACTGATGCCCTTTGCAACTGTAACCAATGTGAAATGGATAGTTAGTTAGCGGGGTGCGCGCTTATAGCGTTTCAATCGGTGATGTCACTCGCTCTGAGACCTTGGAGTAGTTGTTCCCCTTGCTCTGCAAGGGCCGCGGCTTTTGTGGAGCGATGGGTAACGATGCTTTGAGGGTGGCTGTTGTCGATGTGTTCCTGGTTCGAGCCCAGGTAGGGGCGAGGAGAGGGACAGAAGCAATACGGTTACACAACCACGTTCCTATGTGAGAGTGTATTCTCGGCCCTCACGAGCATGAAAACTACTAAATACAGGCACAGAATGTGTGTGGAAAATTATTTAAGACTGAGACTCTCTCCAATACAACCCATCCTTTCAAGCACACCCTTCTTATTAACAAATGAGTTATTCACAATTTTCAATTAACAAATAAGGTTTTATATGTAAGATGGTTAAATAAGAGCAAAATTATTGATTATTATTATATTATTATTTGTGCCTTGGTCCTATAAGAGCTCTTTGTCACTTCCAACGAGCCGGGTTGTGACACAAACTCACACTCATTCTTATGGGTAATAAATGTATCCTATAATGTGTGTGTGGCAAGCTTACAATGATGGCAAAACACAGCATTTGAGAGTGCGGTGACCCTGGTGCTAGAGAGGGTACGCAGCTGGAGGTTGAATGTTTGAATGGGTACGGGACTATAAAAAATGTGGGAACCACTGGACTAGAGCATGTCAACACAGACACAATTGAACCGTGACACGGAAATGGCTATATTATACGTAAAAACAACTGGAAATCAGACTGTAAAAACAACAGGAAATCAGCTCCAAGTGATTTAAATTCAAGAAATCTGTTCCCAGGTATTCCCCTCCCACGTATAATATAGAGAGAGATACAGTTGAAGTCGGAAATGTACATACACTTAGGTTAAATCTATTATTCTGACATTTCACATTCTTAAAATGAAGTGGTGATCCTAACTGACCTAAGACAGGGAATTATTATGATGATGAAATGTCAGGAATTGTGAAAAACTGAGTTTAAATGTATTTGACTAAGGTGTATGTCAACTTCTGACTTCAACTGTATGTAATCAAGATATATTAGTATATCATTTTTCATAATTTTTGTTTTTCCAAATGTTAGAATTTTTCTTCCACTTCATTGACAAAAAAAAAAAGACAATTAAACCCATTTTAATCCGACCTAGTAACACAACAACATTTGGAAAAATTCAAAGGGTGTGAATTCTTTCTGAAGGCAGTATTCACACAGTACACACACTCCCCACCTTGCACCCACCCGCCCACCACTTATGCTGCTGCCATACTGTTGACTATTATTATTATTATTTAACCTGCTACCAGTCGCTTTCTCCTAATCCGTCTGACATGTTCATATCCTCTAATGCTCCAGTATCCCTGCACATTGTACATGTGGTACTGACACTGACCCTGTATATAGCTTCCTCTCTTAGTTCTTATTTCTTTTGTAAAAAAAAATCATGTGTTACACGATTTTGGTATGGAATACTGCACTGTTGGGTAGGGCTTGCAAGTTAAGCATTTCTCTATACTTGGGCATGTGACAAATGAAACTTGAAGTTGAAATGAACTTTCCCTCTGTGTTTCCAGAGTTAGGGTTATCCATCAACTTTCCAAAGCCTTCTCAGAATTAATGCCTGGGATTAAACAGGACACCCGTGCTACCTGATTACGTAACACACTCTCTCTGTGTGTGTGTGTGTGTGTGTGTGTGTGTGTGTGTGTGTGTGTGTGTGTGTGTGTGTGCGCGGATCTGTCTGTCTGTCTGTCTGTCTGTCTGTCTGTCTGTCTGTCTGTCTGTCTGTCTGTCTGTCTGTCTGTCTGTCTGTCTGTCTGTCTGTCTGTGGGAGATTGACTAATGTATGCCTACACTCTAAAAAATGCTTGGTTAATATTTGGGATCCCAGTGCTGGGTATACAATGGAAAGAACACACGCTGGGTTATTTTGACCCAGCCAGTTGGGTTATACCCAAACATGGGTTAATTCAACCATCAGTTGGGTTTTTATTCACTTTCATGCTGGGTTGACGCAGCAGCTGCGTGGTCAGCGGCGTGGTCTATTAGGGGTGTGGCTGGACCAACTCAGTGACCCAGCAGTTGGGTCATCCAAACAACCCAGAATGTTTTAGAGTGTAGGAGAAGTGTACTAATCACTCTCTGTCAAATGTTCAGTGGGTGGAGCAGGAGCAGTTTGAGTGCAGACAGGGATGTTTACCTATTCCTGTGAGTGGGGGTTGAGGTGTTTTTGCAGGTTGGGCTGCCCCTCCTATGACAGCTTTGGCCCCTATGGCAGTCACAGGGGGTGTGTTTGCGACAGGTGCTTGCTGGAAGAGCGAGACAAAGAGATGAGGAACACGGTTAAACGTGGCAAACTGACTGTACATCGCTCATTTTGTTCTGACGCACTGAAAAATGTGATTCATATCATGTTGACCCCCTACTTTAAAATACCAAAACTTCATTTGACAGACAGAATGATGCAGAATGAGTATTATCAATGCCAGAGATCATTGGGCTGAAACCAGTTTCATGCTTCCTCCCTGCAAACCAACCAGCCGCACATCTAAGCATGCATCTAGATTTACAAACTGGGAATATGATCTCTGTAAGGGGTTAATGGAACAAATATAACATAATTCGCTTAGCATTGTGGACGTTTGCCAAATAATAACACAGGATTTGTTTTGCATTCACTTCACCCGGCAAACGGATACATTCCAATCATTTCAACCCTCAATTAGCATTTTGAATAAATTATTTTGAAATCACTCATCGGGCCTTTCAGAGAGAACAGACAGTTCAAATGAATGTGGTACGGGATGAATGTGATTGGATGTATACGATTGTCTAACAACTGTATTTCTATGTGGAGCGTAGAACTATCTTTCAGAACCATATCTCAGTCTGCACATAATATTGATGATCATACACAACACGGAATATTTCATTTTACGTTATCAGTATCGGCTATAGCACAGAGATCCTATAATTCCTATAATTCAGGTTCTCTATGGCCTAGAGTATAGGATTAGATGCAAAACACAACACATAGCCGAAAAACGTTTGCATGTTGTATAGTTCTGTATATTATAAACATGTCGATGTATTCAGAGACATAAGAAAACAAACGGGGAATGATTTGCAGTGGAAGACATTTTGGGGATGAATCTCTCTCCTCCATCTGAGTGGACGAGACAGAGGCTGTTACACTGCCACTATCTACAGCCACAGTGCTAATCACAAGACCAGATAAGGTCTGCCAACAGGATTTCACACACATTTAAATAAAACCTCTTCTCACAATGATGTGCTAGGCCTTATCAGAGAGACAGAGAGAGAGGAGGTAGAGAGGGAGATGGAGAGAGAGAGAATGAGAGAGGGGGTGTAGAAGAGAGAGGAAAAGGAGGAGGGAGACAGACGAAACAGAGGCAAGAAAGAGATGAGAGGGAGAGATGCCACCAAAGACCTCTAAAGCCGTCTCAACACGTGAAATAATAATCTACACACATTTACAGTGATTCTCATGTAGATGGTACATTTGAATAATCATGACACTTTCAATCCAGAGTCACTGATTGTTTGTAACCACACGTTCACTGCACTATGTCATAATCCTGTACTCACCGCAGTTGGTGGCAGTTGCCCCAGTGGGCCTCCTGCCTGTGGCTGGCGACCGGCTTGACCAGGACCAAGCTGACCAGGCTTGGCCTGTAGACCCTGCTGGGCTTGGGCCAGGCCCAGAGGCTGCTGGCCCCCAGGGGTGGTGCCTGCAGGGGTGGTGCCTGTCTGTCGTGCCGCCAAGGACTGGGGCTGCTGCTGCAGCTGGGTGCGCTGGCCTTGCTGCAGCCCGTCCTGCTGGGAGGTAGGACCCTGTCCCCTAGAGCCCGGGGGCCCACCGGCGGATCCCGGCACACGGCCAGAGCTGCCCTGGCCCCTGGAGGAGGAGGGAGGGTGACCCTGGAGTTCTTGCTGCTTCCTGGAGGAAGTCCGCCCATCATGGGAGGATGAGGACTTGGAGGAGCGGCCCTGGCTGTGGTGGTGGCCCGACGGGTCCCTGGAGTAGTCCGATGAGTGATACCCCCCCTGGGAGCGCGGGTCACCCCTCTTCCCTGACGAGGACATCTGGCGGGAGTCGTGGCGCATGGACGGGTCTTTGGGGTGGCCCTTGGAGGAGCGCGAGGAGCGTGGTTCGTCTGAGTGGCGGGACGAGGCGGAGTGTCTCCCAGAGCTAGTGCTGCCGTGGTGGCGATGGTCTCGCGTGGTGGAAGATTGGCGGGTGTGGCCGTACTCGTCCTGGGGCCACAGGTCCTCCTCTGGGGGCTCGTCATAGTCGTGGTAGGTGTGCTTGACGTGGCGGCTACGGCCGGACGAGTGGCCACCACTGCCATAGTGGCGGGAGCTAGAGCGCAGGTCCCTGGGCTTCTCAAACCAGTCCGTCTCTTCCTGGCCAAGATGGTAGGCTTTGGAAACCAAGAGTAGATCACAGTCAATCTCCAAGTCTGACGGCGACAGAGGCATGCAGACTGAGACCATGCAAAAGAAGAACAGGAAGGAGAGAATAGAAAGAGAAAGGAAAACAAAAAAACTAAAGAGAAGTCAAGATTTACACCCATGCATGATGCGAAAACAAGACACACATAAAAAAAGAAAACAAATGGAAAACACTGATGGAAAAAAAATCACAAAATAAGTTCATCACAAAATGTAAACGAAACAACTTTCACAAGACGACGGTATTGTGTGAAAAAAAGTTGTGCACCTCTCAGAATAGCATGCAAGTGAAAAGAAAGTGACGAACTAAGTGAAGAAACTGGACGTGGCTGTTCATGCAAACAGCACAGACAGCAGTCAGTCAGTCGGGACGTGAGCAGCCAGAATACGCCTTGAGACACAACACCAGCACAGCATGCAACGACTCTCTCTCTTTCTCTCATCTAGCCTTATCTCTGGTTGGGTGGGGGATGTTTATTCGTGGGCAGAGACTGGCATTTAGCACCCATTTACCTTCACTGTCCGAAACAGCGCAATGCATATCGTCTATAATGTAAGAATTGTCGGGTTTGTAGACGTGTGTCCGGGGCAAGTCTCTCATGTGATCCTGCACGTCAGGCATGGAGTGGCTGGAGCCGTACTGGCTGTAATACTGACTACTACGGCTGTCGTACAGCTCTGGGCCCAGGGAGGAGGCCCTCACATGAACACCCATGGGGCTGAGAGGGCTCTCCTCCGACGAATACTGAGAGCGCATGGGGGGTCTGCCCCGGGTATAGCTCGCCCTGTATGATGAGCGCTCCCTGTCCCCATCTCTCTCGTAGGAGCGGCTGCGGTAGCCGGCGTAGTCCCGGGACGAGATCTTGTCCATGCCGTAGCCTGTGGAGCGCGAACGGCCCGAGGTGTAGTACATGCGCTCCTCCGGATAGGAGTATCTCTTCTGCTCGTAGGCGCTCTTCCTCAGGCCGTGGGCCATGTCGTCCTGCAGCTTCCTGGCCCGCGACGCCACGCTGAAGCTGCCGCCGCCCGACGTGCTCGCGGCGTAGGAGGCCAGGTCTGCCTCCACGTCGCGTGCTTCCTCGATGGGGGAGAACTTAGAGATCTTCTGCTCCCCGCCTTGCTTGCGGTGCTTGCTGCGCTTTGAGGACATGACGGCCGGAGCCAGGCTTTTGGAGGCGTGCTTCTGGATGCCGGTGCGCTGTGCGCCGTGTTTGGTGTAGTCGTCATAGTAATAGGAGGACCCCCCACCCATGCTAGTGCTGCTGCTGCCCACTACTCGGCCATATGTGTCTGACCCTCGCGGGTGGTAACTGCTCTTACCCCTGCTGTGGTGGTCGTACAGGTCTTCCTCCCTGGTCAGCTCGTCCTCCGGCCTGCCGTAGGAGCTCCCTCCTCTCGCCGGACCGCTCTCCCCTGCGTAGCGTACACCGTGGCCATCGCTCCGGTGCATGTCCGCTGTGCCGCCCAGGCCCTCCTTGGTCAGCTCGCTGATGTCATCGCACATGACGTAGTTCCTTGGGACATTCTGCTCCAGGCTTGCGGGGCCATAGAGACCGTCCTGTGCGTAGGTAGAGGGGCTGTCAACTGAGTGCAGACGGTCAGATGGAGTGCCGTGGCCGTAGCTGTTGGCCACTGTGGCAGTGTATTGGCCATAGGAGCTGGCTGTAGTGGTGTAGCCATAGGTGTTAGCTGTGGTGGTAGTATACTGGCCATACGTACTGGCCGGGGTTGAAGTGTACTGCTGCCCGTATGTGTTGGATACTGTCGTGGTGTACTGGCCATATGTACTGGAGACTGCCGTAGAGTATGGCCCATAAGTGTTGACCATGGTGGTACCACCAGTATACTGTCCATATGGGGGTGCCCCACTGGAGGAGGAGTAGATGATGTCTTGGGCCGTGGTGGTCACCCCTACAGTGGGGTTGCTTACGACCTCATAATTGGTGGGCATCTTGTGCTCCAGGTCAGCCAGTGAGGTCTGTCTCGGTCTCTGGTGGACAGTGAGGATGTCTGCCTGGGGCTGGTAGGGCGTGATCTGCCCAGGGCCAGCTGGGTAGGACACCTGACTGGGGTATGGAGAGGTGTGGGTGGGGTAGGGAGGTTGGCCAGGCTGGGCATGCTGGAATCCCTGGTGGCTAGGCTGTTGCTGTTGCTGAGGCAGTGGGTGCACACCCTGCTCTGTCGGGTAGGGGGGATGGCTCTGTGGGAATGTGTGGGAGGAGAAGGACTGAGTCTGGTAGGATGGGGGAGGATGTTGGGTCTGCAGGGGGGTGGGCTGGGGGAGAGCCGCTGCCTGGGACACTGAAGGGTAGGGGGGCTGGTTGAAGGCTGCAGTCTGGTAAGGGGTGCCGGGCTGGGGAGCTGGAGCTGGCTGGCTCAGGGTGTGGTAGGACTGGTAGGAGACGAAGGAGGAGGTGGGAGGAAACTGGGCGGCTGTGTTGAAGTCACTGGTGTACTGGCTCAGTGGTGCTGTGCTGGGTCTGGTCAGCACCCCGTTGCTCTCGTAGGAAGCTACAGCCGCCGCCAGCCGCAGGTTATTCAGCTCGCTGTCTGACATGTAGTCTCGCGGGTCGCCCATGCAGCGCAGATAGGCCATATCCCTCCTCTCCCTCTCCTTCACCAGGGTCTCCTTGCGCTGATGGATGCCCAGTTCCAGGTAGCGCAGCTTGGCATCAATCTCCTTCTCCTCCTCCTCCAGCTCCTGCTGCTGCTTGCGGAGCTTGGTGGACTCCTGCTCCACGGCCTTCAGCTCGTGGGTGAGGTCCTTCAGCAGGCTGGCTTTGGCTGCCAGACCTGGCCTGGTCCCGGCCCTCAGTGAGGGCACGGAGGGCATGTACATCTGGGGGAGGGCCGGAGTGACAATGGGGAGGTGGCTTTCCTCTGGTGGGGGGCTGGGCAGGGTCCTCTTCACCTTCCTCAGGGCGCTCTGCTGCAGGGCGGCCAGCTGCAGGGAGACAGGGGGCAGGGCCATGAGAGCAAGGGTTAGGGAAAGAGCTTGCACAACAGAGCATTACACACGTGACATAGATGTGTATTGTTCCTCAAGGACGATACGAAATACAAGGTACATTCTTAAAGTGTGATCATACATTACTTAATGTGCCTGTGCAAAAGAGAAAACAAATTGCTGTAAACTTAAACTTGATAAATACTGTATCAATATTTTTGCTACCTTAAATGGCATTGCTACAGTTACATAACAGTGCAAAGCAATACAAATGTCTATCATTTAACATTTCCACTAACATTTCTGTATTATGTTACATCCTCAGCCATGCCACAACCGTGCATGCAGCACTAAGTGAGCGCAGAATAAAACTTAGTGGTAATTAAATTTAGATTTCCATTGGGAGTAAAATTCATCACAGTCTCAAGAAAGGTTGAGGAAGATAGCCCCAGTATCTGTCAGCAACATGAATGTTTAATTAACTATGACCATTTCATAAAGATGCTTCTACAATAGCAGTTCTACATAAACCCAGCAAATGTTTTACAACCATGCACTTCTCTTCAGCGGTTCTAGCATAATCTATGAGTAGGGTATAAAATAAATTCCTCTCCACTCTTAAATTGTCTTCAAATCCTTAATATTTATGAAATCAACCAACTTCAAGTCTGTTGTTTGTCTTCCAATTCAACATGAATCTACTCCCTGTTAATGTTCAAATGCTATTCAAATTCAAAACTCAGGTTTATCATTACTCTACAAGAACTGCTACAGATCTCCACACCCACGTTTTTCCCGTACAAGATTAAGTCAATTCTCCATCACCTACAGAGGTGACTTTTTTTGAACAGTCTCCTTGACCACCTCAAATACCATATCAACTCCTTCAACAACTCCTTCAAACACAAAATGAAAAAATATCGAATCATTTCCTGCCTATCAGTCACTTATTTTGATTATGCGTTTTACTTGAATGTCTTTTTTCTCTCTCCCCCCCACCCCAATCATGAAGTTTTTTTCTTTGTGTAAATCTCCATTTATTTGTTTATTATTCTTCAAAATCAGGATACTTTTTGGGGTTTGGTTTTATGCTATAAATATTTGAAAGCGGGAGGTGCCTCTGTTTTTTTTTTAACCTCTCCTGCTCTTTCCAGTTGTCTTTTAAAGTCATCCTATTATTTAGTATTTTCTTGTGTGAAAAATAATTAACAAAGAAAGCATTATTCCCAAATACGACAGATGGTCACTTAAATTTCGGAATTGTTTCAATCTGTGTATAAGGGGGGACAAACATCAATCCGAAATTTGCCACTTAAGCAAAAGTAACAAACAGCTGGAGTTAGTTTTAGATGAATGGAGATATTATTGACAGTATTTGCCTATGATGATGTTCAAAATTGCTTGCCAAAAACATCAATAACTTTTCAATGTAGAGCTCGTTTGACTGTGTTCACTTAAGCTGTGCATTAGTAAGATGTTGGAGGACATACGTCTTTGGTGCTTTTTGAAACTAGAGATCTATCACAGTGTAACTGTGTGTAAATTCTGTTGTGTGTTTTATGTTGAGTATACACTCTTAAAAGTAGAAGAACCATTCGGGGTTCTATAAATTGCCACTCCGGGAACCTTTCCAGTTGAACAAGGTTTCTCGAGGAACCCCTGTGTAAAGGGTCAAACCGGAACCTTTTTGTGATGAGTGGGGTTCAATTTAGAGGCTTTTTAAATATATATTATAGAGGTGGCAGACTATCAGCAGACTGGAGGCATGGATTTCACATAGTTATTTTGGGCCACCCGTTAGAGTAAATGTAACTCCTGTTCGTGACGTTAAGTTTGTACACTGCAAATTAAAATGTTTCTTGAATATTTATGCATATTACATATTCTATTATCATATTAACATTGCTGATTACATATAGTAATAAAATGGCAACTATTCCAGTTTTGGGATTTGCACATGCTCTTGAGGAACTCATACACCACTGTAAGCCTCATTGAAGCTACAAAATTGTCAGTGTTCAACCTTAACATGTGATGACAATACAACAGAACAGATGAACAGGAATTACATCTACTTCCACGGGTGGCCTAAAAAGAGCTATCTGAAAGCCACGCCCTTACTAAGCCACTCCTCCAGTCCAGGGTTCCTCCAGGAACATTACATTGAAACATTAAAGCAGTGGTGTCAAACTCATTCCATGTAGGACCTAGTGTCTGCTGGGTTTTTGGGTTTTCCATTTAATTAAGACCTAGACAACCAGGTGAGAGGAGTTATTTACTAATGAGTGACCTTAATTCATCAATCAAGTACAAGAGAGAAGTGAAAACAGACACTCGGCCCTCCGTGGAATGATTTTGACACGTGCATTAAAGGTTCCTCCAAGAGCCCCTCAATTTACCAAGGGTGCTAACATAAACCATTGACTAGCAACGGTTCCTTGAAGAACTGCAGGGATTCCTTGAGGATCTCCAGGGTTCCTCGAGTCACCACTAATTCTAAGAGTGTAGCATCGCATGGTAATGCACTGTATGTTTATGGGGCCATATTTTAATATTATGCTGCCAATTTGATACATACTACAGTAGAATGCATACAGTACTTAACAGTAAAAAGACAACTGTCCATGTGATCTTGCGATTTGAGTCTTTCGGTCTCTGCATGTGTACAGAAATAGCTGTTGAGGATCAAAGGATTGACCTTATGACCTACCTGGCTCTGAAGAGCTTGCTGCTGGTACAGGTTTAGCCTGGCCTTGGTGTGCTCATCTGTAGTGGGACTTAGGGGCTTGGGGTCCGACATGGACCTCTGTGTGCTCTTAATGGGCCGGGGCATGCTGGGGTGGCGCTGGGGCGACTCGACCGTGTAGGCTTTCTGCTGGGGGGTGACGTGGGCCTTGTTCAGCCCGCCGCTGGAGAGGGACGTCTCCAAGAGTCGGTGGGGGGAGACGGGGGAAACAGGGGAGTAGAGCACCTTGGGGGACTTGGGGGGCTGACGGATCAGGCTGGAGAGGGACTCATTGTGGAGGTGGTTCATGGGCTGGGTCTGATAGCTAATCTCTAGGGGGTCTGGCCTCCTCCTGTTCTGCTGCTGGCGTGGGTCGGCGGACCCCACCAGCTGATTGCTTGTGGAGTAGGGGCTGACGGTGGTGGGCACGCTGAGCTGTGGCACCACCACACCCTGAGACTGGGCCTCAACGTCTGTTTGGCAGGCTAGGCTTTGGCCCTTCTGGGTCCTCTCAGGGCCTGAGATATAGTGGATAATCTCGACTTTGTTCGGGTCTGGCACGGTGACGTGGATAGCTGGAGACACCTTCCCCAGTTGGTCTGTTTCGGTCTGACAGGCGCTATCTCGAATGGTCTGGATGGCGATGCTGGATGAGGCGGCTGTCTTGGAGGCTGTGTCTGTCTTGTTTTCGGCCCCGGGATCCGAGTGCTTAGAGAAGCGAGAGCGCCTGCGCCTCACAGGCTGCTCCCACTCCACTTTCTCCTCATCATCATCGGTTTGGACACTGCAGTCTACACTGCGCCTGTTGCGTCTGCGCCGAGACATGATGTACCTCTCCTCGCCATCCTCTTCGTCTGTCTGGACACAGCTGTCCACGATCCTCCGTGCTCCATAGAACTGGATGCTCTCGCCCTCCATTCCATCCCTCAGCCGGGGCATGGAGGTGGAGTTCTGCCTCCTCATGTTGGTTCTGGTCTCTATATGCTCTTCATTGTTCCTTAGACACATGTCCGAGGAGGAGTTGGGCAGGGAAATGAAGCCCACTTGATCTCCATAGGGCAGCAGGGTCTGGCCGTTCTGGTCCACCTGAGCGGCTGCGGCGGCTGCAGCAGCAGCAGCTGCAGCAGTCTTCTGCCTCCTCTGCTCTTCAAGCTGCTGCTGAAGCTGCTGCTGCAGCGACTGTATCTGGTCGAGCTGGGCTTTCTGCTGGGCCAACTGCTCCTTCTGCATCACCAGCTGGCTCTCCCTCTCAGCCTGCTGCTGCTGCAGGACCTGCTCCTTGATGGTCTGAAGCTCCTGAATCTCCCTGTGCACCAGCATCTGCTCCTTCTCGCGGTGCCGCTGCAGCTCCATGCGCTCCCTGTCCAGCTCCTCCTGCAGACGTAGCTGACGCAGCTTCTCCAGCTCCACACGCTCCCGCTCCATTTGCAGCAGCTGCTCATGCTGGCGGTGCATCCTTTCCTCCGTCTCCGTCACAGGGTTGACTGGGCTGCTGGAGGGTGGGCCAGACGGAGGGGGCTGGGTGTTGCTCTGGGGCCCAGTGTAGCTTTGTGTTGGAGGGTAAATGTGGGCTGGAGGGGGCTGGCTCTGGGGTGGAGGCTGGCTCTGAGGATGGGATTGAGGATGCATGTGCTGGGGCTGGGCTGGAGGTTGGTTCTGAGGCTGGACCTGGGGCTGCCCTGGGGCCTGAGTGTGAAGGTGAGCCTGGGTCAGGTTCATGGGTTGCTGCTGGGGCTCTGTTTGCAAGCTGACCGGCGCTGATGTACGGGCAAAGAGAGGTTGAGATGATGGATCAGATGCACCGGATTTCACAGAGGGCTTCCCTAGGTAGACTGGGGCATCCTGGGTGGTGGTGATAGCAGCAGGCATGCTCACAGGGGCCGACGTGGTGAATGGGAAGATGCTGGGAGCCGGATAACGGTACGGAGCCTGCCCAGACATAGGCATCCTTGGGTTCACAGGCATCCTGGTGAGGCTAGCCAGAGGCACTGGTGTCATGTTGGCTGTGGGTAAAGGCCTGTACACTCCCCTCAGTAGCGGGCACAGCACTGAGGCAGGCTGGCTAGTGATTGGCAAGGTGGATGCGATGGGCGTGTTGATGGTGGAGTAGGTCATTCCATCAGCAGACCTCATGGCAGACGGGTACATGGCTCGGAGGCTGGCTTGCCTGGCATTGATCATGTTGGTGAGCGCTTGGGTTTGAGAGATTGGCTTCCCATCAGGTCCGTAGAGCATATTTTGTCTCATAGAGTTAAGCCTGCCACCTGGACCTGTTCCTCTTCCTACGCCGTACTGCACGAGCTCCGGATTGCTCCCATAGCGGTCCATTAAGTTGAGGGCAGCGCACATTCGGCTGATCTCTCTGGCAGTGGTGGCACTGTACTGGGCCAGGTTGGACTCCTGGAAGTTTGCGAGGTCTCGGGGCGAGTAGCCGTAGTCAGAGCTAATGTTTGACAGGGAGTTGAATCTGCGAATGGGCAGGGCAGTAGCAGTGAGGTCACCCCCATGGCGTAGGTCAGTGTAGGAGCCATACTGCATGCCCAGTCCCAGGAAGCCTCCCTCATAGGCATGTTTCATGGTGCTGAGGTCCACGGCCAGCTCTCCAGAGGCCTGGATGTGTGGGTCCATCTTGGAGTGGTAGGATTGGAGTCCGGCCTCTGCTAGGTTGGTGCCAGACATCGAGGGCTGTAGCCGCCCAGGGAACGGTAGTGTGTAGGCTTTACGCCCGTCCATAGAAATCTCCTGATACTGGCCCTCCTGGTCCGACTCATAGGAGAGTGGTGGCGCAGAGGGTGGTCTTGGCTCTTGAGTGGCCACTGTCTCATCAACATTTTGCTTCTGGGAGAACGGACCACCAGCACAGGTACTTCCGAATGGGAGGCGGTACACTACATCACAGCAGGCCGGTTGGTTCTCAGCTTTGATCTGCCCCCCTGTGAGGTCCATGGCATCCTGGCTCTCTTCTGTCTTCACCAGCTGGGTCACTGGTCCTCCCTGTGGGGCTCCATCCATCTGGACCATCATGCCATGAGGCCCACCGCCTGCCAGGTTCATCACACCTGCCGGGGTTGGCTTGCTCTTCAGCTCCAGGGGACCTCCAGTGCTGTAGATGTCAGGGGCGACGGCGGAGGATATAGCACTGACCACGGCTTGGGAGTTGCTGGTTTGGCTGACCAGAAGGTCCTTTTTGAGCAGAGTCATCTGGCCTGGTAGGTTGTACCGAGCTAAGGAGGACTGCTGCTGCATCTGATGGTGTTGCTGGAGCTGCTGCTCCAAGAGCTGCTGCTGCTGTTGAAGCTTCTGCTGCTGCTCCATCAGCTGCTGCTGCTGGATGCTCAGGTCCTCCAGCTTGGCGTCAATCTTGGGGATGGATGGGTCAGTGGGTGGTGGTTTGTTCTGTGACAGGCACATGGCTGAGCCCATACCCTGGCCCAGGTCCACTCTGTTTTGTAAAGGGTCCCCGTAGACCATGGGCTGTTTGGGCTGTGATATGAACATGGAGGCGGCCACCGTGACGCTCACCGTGGTTGCGGTTGATACCATCACATGGGGGTGCTGCTGGGTGTTCAGGTTCATGATGAGAGGCTGAATGATGGTGGAGGGGTGGCTCCCCTCGTGCCCACTGGTGTATTTGCGTGTTTCTGTGGCCAGAGAGGTAAGATCCATGCCGTGGTCAGTCATGATGATGGGAGCTGGTATAGTGGCTGTTCTCAAATCCAATGTTCTCAGATCCACCACGCTCCCACCATAGATCATCTGGCCCTGCTCCACTCTTGAGGTCCCTGGGACAGTGGAGATCCTGCAGAGAGAAATGTTGTCCATAGACATCGAACCACGGCTGTAGGTGCTAGCTGTGGTGACCATGCTGGTGCCAACATTGACCTTTTCCACCTTCTGCATCCTATAGAAGCTGCGGTGAGGAGACTGGTGGTATGGAGGGCTGTCTGGTGGACTGGCCTGTGGAGAGTAGCCATCAAATGTCAACTGTCGGCTGAATCTGGTGGGCGAGGATAAAGGTGAGGTGGCCGTGTTGACCGTCACTGGTTTGGCAGGGCTTGTGTGCTCGGTGTCCATGTAGTGGGCATCCTGGGAGGATTGCTGTCTGAAAAGACGTGGGGATACAACTCTGTGAGATGTCTGGGTCCCCTGGACCATCACTGGGGAGGTGGGCCCTGAGCCAGCCGACGGAGCCACTATGCCTGGGCTGAACGTCTGGGTGGAGATCTCGACCCTCCTGGAGGGAGAGCGACTTAGGCTCTCAGTGGGCGATGCGGAAGGGGACAGAGGGGGGCTGGAGCTCTTGTAGTACGAAGACATCTTTGGCGAGCGGGTCTCTATGACGTGCTCTGAAGATGTTGCACTGTCTCTGACTTGGACCCCTCGGTTCTCCCCCACGCTCCTCGCAACCAACTCTCTCTGGCTGTATGCCTGTGTTATCTCCGCTATCTTGCTGCACACATTTGAGACGGTTGTGGTTGAAGTGGTGGGACCTCCAGTTTGCCGACCATACATGGTGGATTGGGTGGTCGTCATCGTTTGACTAACGCTGGTCTGGGAGATGGTCACTGCATCCCGGGAATAAACCCCGTAGGCGGCTATTGTGGTGACGGCCGCCACTGGAGTGATGCCATTTTTACCCGTCTGGCTCTTCATCCCTTTTGAGTAGTGTTGTGTCACCCGTACATCAGGGATCCTTCCTCCGGTCTCAGAGAAGGACACAGGTGCAGAGAGCTGAGTGGGGCTGGTGCCAGGAGTCAATAGGTCATTGGTCTGCTCAAGCAGCTTACTGAAGGCTGACCCAGTATCTAAAAGCTGCTTATCTGGATAGGTACTGTTGTCAACTTCCACCTGCTCGTCTGCCTGCTGCTGTAACTCCAGGGCGGAGGACTGGTGCATCTTAGTGATGTTCTGGGAGGTCTGGCGGATCTCTTCGTAGATGTCTCCTGTCTCTGCTGCCTCGTTTTCATAACCAGTCTCTGCCTGCTTGTACTCGTACTCATCTTCATACTGTTGGCCGTTTGTGTCATCCTTGTATGTACTATTGTGTCTCCCTTGTTGCTGCTGCTGTTTCTGCTGTTTCTGTTGCTGCTGCTGTTTCTGTTGTTTCTGATGCTGCTGCGGTTTCTGTTGTTTCTGCAGCAACTCAGCTTTCCTCATCATTTCCTCATACACCTCCTCAGCACTCTTCAGGGGCTTGCTGCTGGAGCTCCCAGTGGTCGTCATGGTCGTCAATGACTTCTCGGTCGGAGAGTACAGAGACATGAATGTTGGCAGGTTATATTCGCTGCCAGACTTATAGAGTTTGGACTCGTATCCCTCAGCCTCTGAGTCAAGGCTCTGGGGGGAGTATTCTGAGGCAGAGGATCGGTGGAGCTCCTCCATCTCTGCAGCTTGTCGCAGCTCCTCAGTAGGGGAGGCGTCCTCGATGGGGGAGAGGTTGCTGGGGGGCGTCTTGGATCTCTCCCTGCGTCTCTGGGCCCTCAGCTCCTCTTTGTCTCTTTTGGTCTTCCTGGCCGTGCTGCGGATCCTCTGTTGCTCCAGGTCCCTCATCTTCTCCTGCTCCCGCAGCAGCTCCTCCTCCTCCCTCAGCTCATCCTCCTCAGAGGAGTCCTCAATGGTGGGCAGCAGGGAGCCATGCGAGCGGTGCCGGGCTTTCCTCTGCTGCTTGGCGTCCTCCAGTCTCTGTCTGCGGCTGGGGCTACTGTCACTGTCGTCCTCCATGGAGGAGATGGAGGTGGGTGAGGTGCCAGAGTTATAGCTGGAGGTGGTGGGTGGCAGGGTGGAGGAGTACTCTCCCCTGGAACGCTCCTCGGGAGATCCCGTCAGGCTCTCCATCTCCAGCTCGGGCTCTCGGTCCAGACTGAGGTCATTTTCATTGTTGAGCTCCATGTCATGGCTGTAGCTGTTGGTGTTGTTGAGCTCAATAGTCTTGAAGCGGCGCAGGCCCCCCAGGCCCCCCTCCTCTCCTTCCTCCGCAGAACCTTTGTAGATGTCGCTGGAGCTTTTGGTCTCCTCCTCAAAGCTGCTAGACTGGTGAGATAGGCGGCGTTTCTCTTTCATTGACTCCGAGATGTGCTTGTGTGTCTTTTTCGGTTTTTGGTAGCCGTAGCCTTCGTCCTCCTCGTCCTCCTCCTCCATGTCCTCCTCTTCTTCGTTGTCCTCGTCTGCGCTCATCTCCATGATCTGCCTCCTCATGAACTCCTCATCTGTCATTGGCTCCGGCTCGGCCACTTTCTTCTCGTCCTTGGGAGCGGCACTGCTCTTGTGCTCCCGTTTGGACTCCCAGTCCCCTCCGTCCTCCTCCTCCTCCACAATGTCTTCCAGCTCCTCATCAGAGTCGTAGGCCTCGGGGGTGATGGACAGCGACCGGGGCCTCTGCTCTCGGTGGTGCCTGCCCCGTCCCCGTTCGCGCTCCCTCTCCTCGGCCGGCAGGGTCTTGGACTCCAGCAGGGGCCTCATGGAGCTCTCCAGCTTGGTGATCTCGGAAGGGCTGGGGGGGCTGCCACGTCCGCTGATGCCCTTCTCGCTCAGCTTCATCTCCTCCTCCTGGATGAGGCCGGTGATCTCACTGTGCGAGCTGGAGATGCCGTCCGAGGAGTAGCCGGTGTCGCTCAGGCTCTGGGGGCTCCGTGACAGGTCTTGAGTGCTGTTCTTGGTCTCCTAAGGAGGGACATAAGAAATCAGCCAAAAACAAAACAGCAGACTGGGAAAAAGACCTGAAAAAAAGACCTGAAAAACCCTGAGATGATCTTATGCAATGATTATTATAAAATACTTATTTGTAATGTTCTGCTCCTCATCTTATTCCACCCATGCTCACATTGAACATTGGAGAACAGTGGGCATTAGAGTGGATCACTTTCATTTTGTATTCACAACAGCACTAATTCAGTACCACTAAGGCCTTGATGGCTTTGCATATTCATGGTTGTACCAATCGTAGCACATTATGTTTCAAGAGGGGCGACGGCTAAAATGGAGTGAGAGAAAAAACACATTCCTTTTCTCTGTGTGGAGTAAATCCATCAGTGCTTTGGCTGGCGCCTGCTTCATCAGCACTATTTTTTTCTAGACGTCAATAACAAGGTGAAGGAGAAGAGGGAAGGCACAGAAAAGATTGGATGCCATTTTCAAATCATTTGAGGTACTGTGGCAATAAACTATCAATACCTTATTCCATTTCAACTCCACTAAATGTCCCTCAATAAACATCTTGCTTTACTATATAACAATAACTAAGCTTTATCAGCTGTATATCAAAATGAATTTCTAGGAGACCTAAAAGGTGACTTACGTCATAATGTCTTGACTTCTTTAGGTCTTTTGTGATTGGCTCTCCCTTCTTCTGAGTTAGTTTGGTGTCTATGGCAGGTTCCACCTCCTCCTCTGACTTTGGCATAGTCTCTTCCGTGGCCTTCGGTTGTTTTGGGGGCTCATTGGAAGGTGTGGGCTGGACAGGGGCCTTTGTGTCCCCAGGTTGCTTCACTGCGAAAGGTCCGCTCCCCAGGCCTGTCTGTGGCTTCTGCTGCTGCTGCGGCTGCATCGTTCCCGGCCCTTGCTGCTGCTGATTGGTCGATTTCAGGAAGGGCGGCTTCTGAGCTGGCTGCTGACTGGCTGATGCCAGGTGGCGTGGAGATCCCATTGGTTGGTGCTTTGGAGACGGATGAGGAACAGGAGAGGGGTCTCCGAGTCCTCCGGACATCAGCCGCTGGGTCTGACAGTTCAGACAAAGCCACTCCCTCTTCTGAAAAACAAATCAGAAAAACAAAACAATTATATTAACCTTTTGATTAAAAAAAATGAAAAGAGAAAGAAAAAGAGAGAGAAAGTTAGGAAGTGAAGGATGGGGAAGGGGGGTACAAAGCGGGCATGGAAGAATCTGACAAGAGTAGAACATCCCTCCCACATTCCATGTACATCTCCACTGTGATTCTGTGGATAAAGAAAAGAGTGACAGCATGGCTTCCCCAGGATTAAGTCTGTATGTCTCAGAGGAGAAAGTCATACTGTCTATTGGCAGGCAGCCACCAGATCGAGAGACATCGCCCTTCTACGACACATTTTGGGGGGCCGGCATACATAGACATGATGTTCCCATAACAATGGGACTGATTGGAGGCCCAGTCCAACACCTACTCTGAGAAGTAAGCCTCTTAAAACTATGAGACATCATTCCATCTATCTTAACTGGTGGTGTGCTTGATCCCCGAATAGATGCTTTCTTATTGCTCGCGTAGATCCTATTTCTTTGAGGTTGAGGCTACAATACAGAGTTTTTACCCCTGTCCCGCCCCTCTGGACACTTCTTTCTCAAATCTAAAGATCCGAATCACGTTCTGCACATGCTATTTTTACACACACATTCCCGTTTCTCTCTTTACTCACCCTCTTCTGAAGCCTCAACCAATTTGATCGATATCATGATGTGGCCTATCTCTGACTAATATTTCTGAACAGTTGCGATTTGAATAAATGTTTCAAAAATATATATGAAGGCTACAACCTTCTCTGTCTGTTGTAACGGATATTGCCATTGGACAAGCAAGACGCAGTCTACACATTGCATTGGGGCAAAACAGTTTGTGTTTTGATGATGTCATCTTTATACTTATGCTGCAATATATCGCCAGGAGTCTGCCTCCTCTTAAGCCAATGTTTGCAATGATGATGAAAAATAACATTAAATCGCTGTTGACGGCCTGTTTGTTTCTTGCTTGTTTGATATTCTGTGTAGGCTACATATAACTTGTAGTGGCATGTAACTCCCCTCCCTGAAAAAATAACATGACATTGCTAGACAACCTGTTGGTGTCGTGCTTGTGTTTGCAATAGCCAACTTTTACAACAGACGAAGAACTAAGTTGTAAATCGAACCGTTTTGTGTAAAAGAGTGACTGAGCACGGAGCAGCAGCTGAAAGGAGGTAGGCTAGTGGATCCTGCATGCGCAGATATCTCTAAACCCAGCTAGTTGACTTCCAGAAATTCCAGAACCACAGCCATTCCGTTTTTTTTGTTGTTTTTTTTAAATCAGGAAGCTATTAGCATTGTTCAAATAATCTCTACTGAATTTAGAGTGGGGTTGAGGCAACAGCAAGTCAGCATCTAAAACCAGCATGTCAACAATAAAACATCTGCATGTTGTGCTGTCAAACACATTGAGTCCTTTCTCACTGAAGGGCAGATATATGCTGTACAGAGTAGTGGAGGAAAAAGTACCCAATTGTCATACTGATTAGAAAATGACTCAAGTAAAGTGAGTCACCCAGTAAAATACTACTTGAGTAAAAGTCTAAAAGTATTTGGTTTTAAATATACTTAAGCATTAAAAGTAAACGTAATTGATAACATATACTTAAGTATCAAACGTAAAAGTATAAATCATTGCAAATTCCTTATATTAAGCAAACCAAATGGTACCATTTTATTTGTACATTTTTTTTTTACGAATAGCCAGGGGCACACTCCAACACTAAGACATAATTTACAAACAAAGCATGTCTGTTTAGTCAGTCCACCAGATCAGAGGCCTTATTGATGACCAGAAGTGTGTGAATTGGACCATTTTCCCATCTTGCTAAGCATTCAAAATGTAACGAGTACTTTTGGGTGGCAGGGCAAATGCATGTAGTAAAACGTATTATTTTCTTTAGGAATGTAGCGAAGTAAAAGTAAAAGTTCAGTAGTACTTTAGTATTTTTGCTTAAGTACTTTACACCCCTGGTACAGAGACACTGAGACAGAACAAGGAAGACAGGAGAGAATAGGTCAGAGAGGACTAACTGAATGGAACAGTATTGACCATTAACACCAGGCACAATTTTGAGGCTAATGTTTAAATTTCTCTCTATTCTCTCCTTGCAGGTTTTCAAAAGTCAGGGAATGGTATGAACTGTATGAACCTGTCATAGGCATGCAGCCCACAGATAGATAAATATTGTATCACTCTCTGAAAAGCAGACCGGAAAAGAAAGATAAAAGCCCTCACTAATAATACAACATCTCTTATCATCCATTTCTCATCCCGAAGACTGAAATGCACCCAGTCCCCGTTTTCCCTCGTTTACCACGCATGACATCATATTGAGGGGGGGAGAAAAAAAAACATTTCAGAAAGATTTACAAAAGAAATGGGATTATGGTTTCAATTAATGGAATTTTTTTCTCTCCCGTAGAGCAGAAGAGTACATCGTGACTAGTGATATGAGAATATACAAAGGTTTGTTTGTCTTTATTCAGATTATCATCAACGCTCATGCCATCTTGAAATTAGATTTTCAAACGTAACTGTCACAGTCATCGCTGGACTGACACATTTAGAAAAGGTCTTGATAAAAAATATACCCTTCTTTGCATTCATTCCTCTTCATAGCTGATCATTTATTCACTGTGTTGTTAAAGGAATAGTTTTATTTTTTACAACTAAATCAAAATCTTTTATGTCAATGGAATGTTATAGAAGGGTCCAGACACCTTTTTTGTGATTTCACTTGTTTTTTGAGAAACTTACCCCGAACAACTAATCACTTGCTCATCCTCGTTGTGCAGTTTGGGGACCCTGCAAAAACATGAACAAAGGCTCCAAAGACACCCAAATATATACTTTTAGAAATTGCAAAGCTCTTATGTATATTGATGCAGGTCTTTAGATGTTGTACACACCACATTGAAATGGTGTTATTCCGAACTTTATCCACAACGTTATTGTCATGGTTCCACCTGTCACCAGAGGGCGGCAGAGACCATCCTAGAGACATTAACGACACTCAGGTGTGTCCAATTTACTCATTGTGATTTCCCTGTTAAAAGAGGTGTGTTTTCTGTTGTCCTTTGTAGAAGCTTGAATAGTTTACCGTGTTGTTTCCTGAGTGAGTTTTTGAGACTTTTTTCAAGTGTACTGTGATCCTGCGGCTACCGTTTCTCAGTAAAGTATTATGTTTATCCTTAACCACTGATTCCTCGTCTGGTCTCTTCTCTGCACCTGGGTCCAACCTTACATCCTGATATTCTCCAAAACCCTTCTGGAACACATACTGCACGTCCGCCAAGTCCTGAGACGCCTCCTGCAGAGCCAACTATATGTCAAGATAGAGAAGTATCCCAGGTTTCCTTCCTGGGTCACATTATCTCTACCGCAGGCATACAAATGGACCCCGTAAAGGTTGAGGCGGTCACCGACTGGCCCCATCCCACCTCACTCAAGCAGGTCCAGCGGTTCTTCGGGTTTGCACATTTTTACAGACGTTTTATACGCAACTTTGGTGCGGTGGCAGTGCCTCTCACGGTCCTAACCCGCAAGTCCTAGGCCTGTTTTTGCTCGACTCCCGAGGCTGACAGGGCATTCATGAAGCTCAAGGGGCATTTCACTTCTGGACCCATCCTCGTTCATCCTGATCCTACTCGTCCCTTTGTGGTAGAGGTGGACGCCTCGGACACCAGAGCAGGGGTGGTCCTTTCACAGTGGAACGAGGAGGACAAGAAACTGGACCCATGCAAGTTTCTCTCCAAGCGGTTCTTGACAGTGGAATGCAACTGGGAGCTCTTGGCAGTTAAATGGGCCCTAGAGGGCTGGAGACACTGGTTGGAGGGGGAACCTCATCCTTTGTGATCTGGACGGACCATAAGAACTTGGTCTCCCTTCAAGAAGCCAAGAGGTTGAACGCTCGCCAGGCTAGCCTATCGCCCGGTATCCAAGAATCAGTACTACAATGGGGACACTCCTTTAAATTAACTGGGCATCCAGGGGTTAATCGGACACTGGAGTTCCTGAGGCGGAAATTCTGGTAGCCCAACATGATTTAGGATGTGAGATCCTTTGTTGCGGTTTGTTCCACCTGTGCCCAAAGCAAGTCCTCACGACAGCGACGTGGGACCATGGCCGACTGGGGATGGGCAGAGGTTGGAGCAACCCAGCCGGCCCTGGTCCCACCTGTCTGTAGACTTTATTACAGGGTTACCTCCATCCCAAGGGCTTGCCACTATCCTGGTGGTCGTTGATTAGTTCTCCAAGGCAGCCCATTTCATTGCCTTACCCAAGTTGCCCTCAGCGAAGGAGACCGCTGATCTCATGAATACCGATGTCTTTCGACTACACAGACTTCCTAGGGAATTGTCTCGGATCGTGGGCCCCAGTTCATCGCACGGTATAGCCTTCTGTTCCCTGTTGGGGGTGTTGGTGAGTCTCTCCTCGGGATTACACCAACAGTCGTATGGGCAAACTGAGCGGGCCAACCAGGAGCTGGAGAAGTTCCTCCGCTGTTTCATCTCCACCCAGGCCAGCAACTGGAGCAAGTTCCTTGTCTGGGTGGAGTATGCTCACAATCCACTCCCGAACTCGTCCACTGGACTGTCGCCGTTCGAGTGTCAGTTCGGGCGCATTGAAGCTGATCTGGCAGCTTGTGGTGGCCCAACACCCTATTAAGGAACTTTATGCTGGTGTTTCCTTTATTATGTCAGTTACCTGTAGCAGCAGGCTACACAGAGAATGGAACAGCTGGATAGGGGAAATGTCTCGAGTCGCACAAAAGGGAATATAACGTTGCGGGTAAAGTTCAGAATTGGCACAATTTCATGTGTACAACATCTAAAGACCTGCATCACTATACTGTTAGTTTTGCAGTTTCTTAAAGGTTGTATTTATGTTTAAGGACATATTTCAGTGTTTTTGGAGCCTTTGCTAATGTTTTGTCAGGGTCTCCATACTACACAACGAGGATGAGGAAGGGATTCGCTCTTTCGTGTAAGTTTATCAAAACAAGTGAAATCACTAAAAAGGTGTCTGGGCCCCTCTATAACATCCCATTTGCATAATAGAGATTTGGTTGTAATAAATCAAATTTATCCTTTAATTCATTCGGTTTGGATTAAATTCTCCAATGACACTCCCACACACTATGCTTTATCTGCACTCCAGGCTATAAAACATTATAAAGAAAACTGGTGGATGGTACAAAAAAAACATTGTTACTGAAATGAGTGCAATAAGTTCATTAAGATGAAATTGTAAGACTTCAAAGTAAGCTTCCAGCCTACTGGTGATGACTGAAGGGAAAAACTGAATTTAATGAAAAAGCTACTGTCAAGACTCCACCATCAATAGTGTTGGGGGATTTTCTACTTTTCTGACTGAGATTGAATGAGGTATTGACAAAACCATAAAAGCCTCCCTCCGAGACCTGCCAAGCTGTTTAATAGTTTATTTCCAGCAGTGGGTGTTTTATTTTCTTTCTCTTAAGTGTGATTAGCAAAGCCACAAATTGTATCCCTCTTTCTCATTTGCTAGTGGACTCATACAGATTCATCTTAATTAAGACAGAGAGCAATACTGTGGCCCCACTTTGTTATATTGTTCGGACTAAAGTAAAGTGCACTACAGCCCTTCTCATAATTGCCCGGCTACCCAGACTCTTTACTCTGGCCAAACGCTACGCCACGTCCACGGACGTTAGTTTCTTCTCCATACTGAGTCTGGATCGGAGTACCTCCCCGATCCTTCACCAAATGGGAACACATTCGGGGCCGTCTGATTGGTCCAGAAACTGATGGGTTGTCCAGAGCCAGAATACGCGGGGGTAAAGTGACGGTTGGAAAATTCGTCTTTGGCTTTGATACTCTGATTGGTTAGAGACGATTCAAACGCTGATGACTTTGTTTTGCACCAACGCCCCTTGTGCCCCTCGTCACCACAAACGACTTCAATGATGTCAGTCTCAGACTAAAGTATGTAGCGAACGACAGAGCAGCTGAAGAATTTACTGTGAGTCGTCAGGCTATTCTCATAGTGCACTATTACCCATGCCTTGTGGGGTATGAAGTGCTTTTCCTCACCCTGAGCTTTGTTGTATATTGAGCCCGGCAGACCTCACAATAGATCAACATGTTGTATATTGTATACCCTGGAGACCCCAAAAAAGATAAAGCAGAATACAACAGAACACATCCACAATTAGATGTATATGGCGGTGCTCTCCACTGTCTCTCCACTTAGCCTACATCTCCCCGACACACACAACTCTCCCTTCTCTTCTATACAATTCCCCCAGCTCCCCTTCAACGTGTGGATTGGCTTCCCTTCCTTTCTTCTGTATGAAGTGCATTGTACATCTGCATAAAGACCACTCAATCTCCCCTCTCTTTGTACTGTATATAGTGCAGGAGGCAGTGCCCCTCCCCCTGCCAAGCTGGAAGATAGCTATTTTTACCCAGGGTACCATTGTTCTGCTCTAGCGCACACTTCCATTCCCTCCCCAGTTGTACCGCTGCTGCTCCAGGCAGCACTACACTACAGCACAGCACAACGCCGCAAAATGGAGGAACGCAGCACAGGGCCGTCCAGAGGAAGAAGAAGAGAGCCGGAGTGGCCCACCGGACACAGACGACAGAAAAATAAGAGAAGAAAGGTTAAAGCCCCATAGTGAGTGGGGAGGAAGGGAAGCAAAGAAATAGAGGGAGGGGATAGAAGAGTGAAATACGGGGGGGGGAGCGAGCAGTTTGGAAAAGAGAGCGGTCACAGAGATGGGGGGTGAACAGAAGAACTAGAGGTCAGAATAAAAACATAAAGAGATGAAGAGCATGACTACGAAGAGAGGAGAGAAGATCTACTGTAGCTGGTCAGATGATAATATACAGTAGAGAGGAGAGAAGATCTACTGTAGCTGGTCAAATGATAATATACAGTAGAGAGGAGAGAAGATCTACTGTAGCTGGTCAGATGATAATATACAGTAGAGAGGAGAGAAGATACTACTGTAGCTTGGTCAGATGATAATATACAGTAGAGAGGAGAGAAGATCTACTGTAGCTGGTCAGATGATAATATACAGTAGAGAGGAGAGAAGATCTACTGTAGCTGGTCAGATGATAATATACAGTAGAGAGGAGAGAAGATCTACTGTAGCTGGTCAGATGATAATATACAGTAGAGAGGATAGAAGAATCTACTGTAGCTGGTCAGATGATAATATACGTAGAGAGGGAGAGATAGATCTACTGTAGCTGGTCAGATGATAATATACAGTAAGAGAGGAGAGAAGATCTACTGTAGCTGGTCAAATGATAATATACAGTAGAGAGGAGAGAAGATCTACTGTAGCTGGTCAGATGAAATATACAGTAGAGAGGAGAGAAGATCTACTGTAGCTGGTCAAATGATAATATACAGTAGAGAGGAGAGAAGATCTACTGTAGCTGGTCAGATGATAATATACAGTAGAGAGGAGAGAAGATCTACTGTAGCTGGTCAAATGATAATATACAGTAGAGAGGAGAGAAGATCTACTGTAGCTGGTCAGATGATAATATACAGTAGAGAGGAGAGAAGATCTACTGTAGCTGGTCAGATGATAATATACAGTAGAGAGGAGAGAAGATCTACTGTAGCTGGTCAAATGATAATATACAGTAGAGAGGAGAGAAGATCTACTGTAGCTGGTCAGATGATAATATACAGTAGAGAGGAGAGAATATCTACTGTAGCTGGTCAGATGATAATATACAGTAGAGAGGAGAGAAGATCTACTGTAGCTGGTCAAATGATAATATACAGTAGAGAGGAGAGAAGATCTACTGTAGCTGGTCAGATGATAATATACAGTAGAGAGGAGAGAAGATCTACTGTAGCTGGTCAGATGATAATATACAGTAGAGAGGAGAGAAGATCTACTGTAGCTGGTCAGATGATAATATACAGTAGAGAGGAGAGAAGATCTACTGTAGCTGGTCAGATGATAATATACAGTAGAGAGGAGAGAAGATCTACTGTAGCTGGTCAATGATAATATACAGTAGAGAGGAGAGAAGATCTACTGTAGCTGGTCAGATGATAATATACAGTAGAGAGGAGAGAAGATCTACTGTAGCTGGTCAAATGATAATATACAGTAGAGAGGAGAGAAAGATCTACTGTAGCTGGTCAGATGATAATATACAGTAGAGAGGAGAGAAGATCTACTGTAGCTGGTCAAGATGATAATATACAGTAGAGAGGGAGAGAAGATCTACTGTAGCTGGTCAGATGATAATATACAGTAGAGAGGAGAGAAGATCTACTGTAGCTGGTCAGATGATAATATACAGTAGAGAGGAGAGAAGATCTACTGTAGCTGGTCAGATGATATATACAGTAGAGAGGAGAGAAGATCTACTGTAGCTGGTCAGATGATAATATACAGTAGAGAGGAGAGAAGATCTACTGTAGCTGGTCAGATGATAATATACAGTAGAGAGGAGAGAAGATCTACTGTAGCTGGTCAGATGATAATATACAGTAGAGAGGAGAGAAGATCTACTGTAGCTGGTCAGATGATAATATACAGTAGAGAGGAGAGAAGATCTACTGTAGCTGGTCAGATGATAATATACAGTAGAGAGGAGAGAAGATCTACTGGAGCTGGTCAGATTGATAATATACAGTAGAGAGGAGAGAAGATCTACTGTAGCTGGTCAGATGATAATATACAGTAGAGAGGAGAGAAGAGAAGATCTACTGTAGCTGGTCAGATGATAATATACAGTAGAGAGGAGAGAAGATCTACTGTAGCTGGTCAGATGATAATATACAGTAGAGAGGAGAGAAGATCTACTGTAGCTGGTCAATGATAATAGAAGTAGAGAGGAAGAGAGAATTCTACTGTAGCTACTGTAGCTGGTCAAATGATAATATACAGTAGAGAGGAGAGAAGATCTACTGTAGCTGGTCAGATGATAATATACAGTAGAGAGGAGAGAAGATCTACTGTAGCTGGTCAGATGATAATATACAGTAGAGAGGAGAGAAGATCTACTGTAGCTGGTCAGATGATAATATACAGTAGAGAGGAGAGAAGATCTACTGTAGCTGGTCAGATGATAATATACAGTAGAGAGGAGAGAATATCTACTGTAGCTGGTCAAATGATAATATACAGAAGAGAGGAGAGAAGATCTACTGTAGCTGGTCAAATGATAATATACAGTAGAGAGGAGAGAAGATCTACTGTAACTGGTCAGATGATAATATACAGTAGAGAGGAGAGAATATCTACTGTAGCTGGTCAGATGATAATATACAGTAGAGAGGAGAGAAGATCTACTGTAGCTGGTCAAATGATAATATACAGTAGAGAGGAGAGAATATCTACTGTAGCTGGTAGAGAGGAGAGAAGATCTACTGTAGCTGGTCAGATGATAATATACAGTAGAGAGGAGAGAAGATCTACTGTAGCTGGTCAGATGATAATATACAGTAGAGAGGAGAGAAGATCTACTGTAGCTGGTCAGATGATAATATACAGTAGAGAGGAGAGAAGATCTACTGTAGCTGGTCAAATGATAATATACAGTAGAGAGGAGAGAAGATCTACTGTAGCTGGTCAAATGATAATATACAGTAGAGAGGAGAGAAAATCTACTGTAGCTGGTCAAATGATAATATACAGTAGAGAGGAGAGAAGATCTACTGTAGCTGGTCAGATGATAATATACAGTAGAGAGGAGAGAAGATCTACTGTAGCTGGTCAGATGATAATATACAGTAGAGAGGAGAGAAGATCTACTGTAGCTGGTCAGATGATAATATACAGTAGAGAGGAGAGAAGATCTACTGTAGCTGGTCAGATGATAATATACAGTAGAGAGGAGAGAAGATCTACTGTAGCTGATCAGATGATGATATACAGTAGAGAGGAGAGAAGAGAAGATCTACTGTAGCTGGTCAGATGATAATATACAGTAGAGAGGAGAGAAGATCTACTGTAGCTGGTCAGATGATAATATACAGTAGAGAGGAGAGAAGATCTACTGTAGCTGGTCAGATGATAATATACAGTAGAGAGGAGAGAATATCTACTGTAGCTGGTCAGATGATAATATACAGTAGAGAGGAGAGAAGATCTACTGTAGCTGGTCAGATGATGATATACAGTAGAGAGGAGAGGGATATGGAGACTAGGGTTGCATCCCAAATGGCACCCTATTCCATATGGGGGCCTATAAAGTCTCCTATGACAGGGGGAGTAAAAGCCCGGTGGGATTGCTTCCTTCCACCCAGCCAACCTCTTGATGAACCTTTCAGAGCCAGAGTGAGTTATTGACTTCATCCACACTGTATCTCCACTCCTAGTCCCCCATAGCTACTGTACCACCATCAGTCAAACCTCCTCTGCTAGAAACATGTTCCCCATCCCATTGACACGACTCATTATCGATCCCCCTGGTGTTAAGTGTACCTAAGCAGAGAGTAGGAGGCCTCATGTGGTGTTACAGTGATGCAGAGCCGATTCCATCTCCACCTGTCCCCCTCCTCTCCGTCACTTCCTCTGTCCTCTCCCGCTGTCAGTTCTCATCTGGGATATCACTACATGGCTATCTGGGCTAGTAATCAGTTAGCATTGCCTGCTACTATAGGCAGTTACAGTATAATTCATCTGAGGACCGGCCCCTGAGTGGGCTGATGGTCTCTGGTGGGTAGGGAGGGAGGGAGTTAAATTGTCCCATTTGAACTCCTACCAAAGTCAGGAAAAAAGGTGAGAGAGTGTGTGTTTGTAACCAAGGGTGAGGGCAGTATTTCTGGCCATAGAGAAAATAAGGCTTTTTGTCTGTTCACACAGCTGGGAGAGAGATAAGGTAGACCTCCAAGAGAGCAAACACCACCTCAGACTATCATTCACACAGGGCCCTATAGAAACGCAATGATCACACGAACGGAACTCACACGAATGTTAAGCTCTCAGGTTGAGAGCTTAAAGTTCCTTGGTGTCCACCTAACTAACTAACTAACTAACTAACTAACTAACTAACTAACTCTCTCTCTCTCTCTCTCTCTCTCTCTCTCTCCTCTCC